>NW_015552618.1:729038-729836 GCF_001515605.1 Sinocyclocheilus anshuiensis | reverse complement strand
CACCTAGAACCTCCGCGTCCCGTCCAGGGACCAGACATGGAGTTTGCAAAGGTCTGGACGCGGGTGCCAAACGGTCGGTAGATCCCTCCTCAGAGGAATCGGCCAAGGAGGGGCTGTCGCGAGGAGCACTAGCTCGGGGAACCAGGTCCGAGTGGGCCAATACGGCGCCACTAGCAAGACTTGCTCCTCGTCCTCCGTCTGGTCCGCAACTGCGAGATGGTCATACCCCCGCACTGGGAGCATGACTCATCCACGAAAGCCGCCTCAGCGTGCTTTATGCCCAGACACGTGAGGCAGCGATCGTGACCATCACCCGGTGCCAGGTAACGACCGCACCCAGAAACGCACGGGTGAAATGGCATCCTTATAAGGACGATCCGTCGTCTTTATAAAGACGCGCCCGTGGAGCTCTTTTAGAGAAATTTGCTCTTTTAGGAAATGCTCTTATAGTGCTGAGGCGCACAGGGGAGATGGCCGCTTGCAACACGACGGGGTAGTGCAGCCTGAAGTGCGCAACCCACTCGACACTGGAACGACCACCGCTGAAGCGCCGTCTCGCCAACACAGAAAGCTTCGAAGAGCGTGCTGAACTCGTAGTTCTCTAAATAAATATAGAGCAAAATGATGTTGTCGCTCGGCTCCGAAGCGAAAAGCTGGTATACATTGCACCTGCTGCCTTATTATACTCACGCTGTGATCAGCGGCAGCTGGATGCAATAATTGCATGCCAATGTGCATTGGCTCGTTTAGTTTACACTCGAAGTAGATTGGTCTATCGAAGCGATATCCCAATTCGTC
>NW_015552618.1:724874-729014 GCF_001515605.1 Sinocyclocheilus anshuiensis | reverse complement strand
ACAATACCATGGTGCAGTGAGTGTTACTACAGTAAATCCATGGTAAATGATGGCGATGTGTAGATTGAAAAGCTTTCTTACTGTCTCGTTGCACACAGTGTTTCTACTGTTTGGCTTTAAACTAGTTTAAATCACCAAGTCATTTGTGTTCATCGCTGAATACAAGTGCTTCACACTGGATCTCACAGCGCTGCTTAATGCTCGCGTGACCGAGTAAACACATCTGCTCTAGTGAGCTCGCGCCGCGTGGCAGTTTGAACTTTGATCCAAGCGGATAAACGGTCCATGTGGCACGATTCAAATGAGTCGCGCTGTTTCGTTCTGCTTTTGGCGCATAAACATTATATCGATAATTTATCTAATTTTTCATATCATTTTATCGAGGACAATTATATCGTGATAATTACCGTTATCGAATTATCGCCCAGCCCTATAATATAATTATAGTATACTATTATACATAGTATACACTATTTGATCTTTGTAAATCTATTTTATCTATTGCTAACACACTTACTAGCACTGTTATTTGTGGATGAAAATTGTTTCAAAAGCCATTTTTTTCACTGTATACATAGTGGTTTAAAAAAAAATAATTTTAGAAGTTTGTAAAAAAAATTGAAGTTTGATAAACATTTGTAATAAACAAGATTTGTGTGTCTTTACATGCACCAAAAGCATCATTTATTGTGACACAAACTGTAAACCCATGACTTTCATTGAGAAAAATGTATTGATACAAAGGGCATGGGAAATTTATTATCATGAATTTTATATTGGGCTAGGATTACATGATATTAGAGGCATGATTTTTATTATCATTATCAGACTTTTGAGTGAGAACAGGTTGTCTTTTTAAATGGATGTCAATGGAAGAGAGGCTTAAGTACCTTGAGTTCAGTATGCTTTTATGAGGAAACAGCTGTTTACTGTAGCACAGCCTTCTGCTAATCTTTAATGTATTTACCATTAAACAATCATTTTAGAGCGAGCCGTATTTGGAAATTACAACAAAATAATAACATAATACACACTCTGTAAAGTCAAATGTCATTCTCAAACCTAGTTTGAAACACAATAAATAAACTTGCATTGCGTTTATTGACAGTGTGAGCAAATAAACAGAGCTGTTAGTAAATACATTATTAGTAAATTCCTACTCATTATATGTCTCTCTCTCTGTATACTGTCATCCAGTCTTCCTGTCTTTCCCTCTCTTTGCCCGTCTGTCTTTCTCTTGCCGTCTTGTCCTTGAGGTCTTTCCCCTTCGTCAGCTTGCCAGGAACATTCACCCACCCACTGGAAATTACAGCTGAGAGAAAGAGGTGTTTTGATGCATTTATCATCCTTTCCACTGAAAACTCCTTGAAGCATGTGTCAATTTTATTAGCATGTCAGTTGGAAGCCCTTATCGAGTGTGCTGGACCCTGCAAGCTCTGGAAACCCAACGTGACGTTACCCCATGTGTGCAGCTGTCCGGAATCACAGATTAAAGGGGTCATATGACGTTGCTAAAAAATAACATTATTTGGTGTATTTTGTGTAATGAAATGTGTTTATGCGGTTTAAGGTTCGAACAGCACATTATTTTCCACATACTGTACATTATTGTTTCTTCTCTATGCCCCGCCTTTCTGAAACGCTTTGATTTTTACAAAGTTCATCGTTCTGAAAAGCGAAGTGTGCTCTGATTGGCCAGCTATCCAGTGTGTTGTGATTGGCCGAATACCTCAAGCATGTGACGGAAATGTTACGCCCCTTACCATGGTGTGATGCCGTGTCCCGGCACGACGAGGCAAAAACAATAAAACCCATTACAAACGATGCATTTGTAGCATCCAGTGGGGACATAATTACTGATTATAATGACTTATACTGTCTTTTTACGCGTTGCATTGCATCGCGCCGCGTAAACATAAAACCATGTCTGCATTTGTGATCGGAGAAACGACAAACATCTACACTGCTCAAAACTCGCTTTTGAATAGTCAGTGGCAAATCCTTTAAAGGGGTCATATGATGCGATTTCAAGTTTTCCTTTCTCTTTGGAGTGTTACAAGCTGATTGTGCATAGATAAGATCCCTGAAGTTGCAAAGACTAAAGTCTCAAAACCAAAGAGATATACTTTATCAAAGTTAAGACTCTGCCACGCCCCCCTAAAACGGCTCGTTCTAACACGCCCCCACATATCTACCTCACTATGTGGAAATAGTGTTTAGTTTGAAATAGTTTGCATAATGCCGCCCAAATGTGCACGCAAAGAAAGAAGGCGTGACTGCGCTTGTCGGAAGGAGGGACTTTGTAGAAAACGAAGCGTTTGAGAGAGGCGGGGCATAGAGGACCTACAATAATGTACAGTATTTGAAAAATAATGTGTTTTTTGAACATTAAAGCATGTCAACATATTCTGTTACACCAAATACACAAAATAATGATCTTTAAAAAAGCATCATATGACCCCTTTAAATATGAAAACGTACTTACAGGCTGTAAGTCAGCATTATTTGTCAGAACACCGGCATTGTAGACAAATCTCCCAGGAAACAGTCCTTGTCCTACGTAAAATGCACTGCACACATCTGAATATTTGGTTTGAACTGTTCTGGAACAGTGTTGTAAATACAACTTAACCACTGAGTTCTAGTTGTGTCCTCTTTTGGAAGGCCAAACAAAGTAGTTTTGCTTTCACAATTAAACACAGCATCTCCACGACATGGCGGCGGTGGAAACAATACTACAGCGAGAATAAAAATGAACACCTTCTTTCTTTGCATATACATTTGGGCGGTGTTATGCAAATCTTCCCACACAGTGACGTAGACATGTGGGGGCGTGTTTAAACGAGGCGTTTTAGGAGGGCATGGACGAATCTTAACTTTTATAAAGAATATCTCTTTGGGTTTAAGACTAGGGTTGGGTATCGTTTGGGTTTTTTTCGATACCGGTGCCAAATAGATACTTTTAAAATGGTTCCGGTGCCTAAACGGTGCCTGAACCGATACTTATTAAAAAATAAATAAATAAAAATTCCCCAAAAAAATGATGGATTGGCCATTAGCACTATAAACACATTATGTCTGTTTCATTCATACTGGATGCCAGAGGGCACCCTCGCACAGAAAATCCACATATCCAGTCACAGAAGTAGAGAACTCATGACCCTCCAGGAAATCCCTTATATGGACAAAGGCATTGCTATTATATCTGTAACTGAGTAAACAGAACATATAAACACTTTGAATGATAAAACAAAGACAATAAACACTCGACTCCGACAATATAGTTTATCTGTGTTATTTAAGCCATCTCTGGTATTTTCATAATAATTAAGTATATTTATAATAGGGTGACCATATTTAAGTTTTCCAAAAAAAAAGGACAGTAGGGGGCTAGGTTCGGGGGAGGGGCTTCACCTAACAGTAGGTTAGGTTTTTTTTTGGTTGTTTGCTTATTATGTTTTTATAATAAATAAAAAGAAAACAAGTAGAAAGAATAGAAAAAGAATAGGGAATGCTAGTGTTAGAGGGTCATTTTTAAATAAAAATAAAACAGTTCAATAGAACAGAAAAAGAACAGATAGTGCTGGTGTTAGAAGGTCATTATTTATAATAAATAAAAAGAACATAAGTGGTAAGAATAGAGAAAGAATAGAGAATGCTAGTGTTAGAGGCATTTTTAAATAAAAATAAAATAAGTCAATAGAACAGAAAAAGAATAGAGAATGTTAGTGTTAAAGGCTCTTTTTTTCTTTATAAATAAAACAAGTAGAATAGAAATAGAATAGAGAGTGCAAATGTTAGAGGGTCAAGTTTTTTAATTAAAATACAATCAGATAAAATTAGAAGTAGCATTAGAATACAGAGTGCTAGAGTTAGAGGGTCAAATGAAGATGAAAGAGATGTGTTTTCAGCCGTTTCTTGAAAATATGAAGGACTCATCTGCTTAGATTGAGCTGGGCAGGTCATTCCACCAGGAGGGAACAGTTAATGTAGAATTCCATGAAAGTTTTATGATAGGTAGAATGCAAAAATGTTCAATACAAGCATTTCAGTCAAATGTAATTTATGCAATATTTCAAACCTTTAACCCACTTGGGAAAATCAACCCATGGCAACAGTTTAAAAGTAGCCCAATTCTGT
>NW_015552618.1:724141-724288 GCF_001515605.1 Sinocyclocheilus anshuiensis | reverse complement strand
TCTATTGCTAATCGATGTATTCTTTTTAAAGTAGCATATGGAACTCATTCTGTGACAAGAAGCCTCACCAAATCACAAAAGGAAGCATTTGACTGCTGTTGTGGAGTAAAAAGGTTATAATGTTCTCTTTTGTTGGACAACAGTGAA
>NW_015552618.1:720532-722620 GCF_001515605.1 Sinocyclocheilus anshuiensis | reverse complement strand
CCATGAAAGTTTTATCATAGGTAGAATGCAAAATGTTTCAATACAAGCATTTCAGTCAAATGTAATTTATGCAATATTTCAAACCTTTAACCAACTTGGGAAAATCAACCCATGGCAACAGTTTAAAAATAGCCCAATTCTGTGGAAAAAAAACGCGGACTTGGCAACCCAACAAGAGACAAGAGCTACCGGAGTCAGCTTTAACTGATCACAGGTCGAGAATAAGGAGAGATGACTGCATGCCGGAGCTTTACACAGAGTGCGTGTGATCGCGAAATCGAAAGTGAAAGTAAACAGCGCAAACGCTAATTCAAAAATATTTAAATACACCGCATCCTGAGAGCGGCTCCCTGATGCGCCAAAATTATATACAATATTAAAATGTGTAAAGGAGTGGACACGAACATCGCGGGAGTGAAACACATGTTGCGGGAGCAGGCGGCAATGGTCAGAGATTCAACGGGAGTGGGATTAATCCCGGACATTTTGGGCAATTAAGAAATCCTGGCCAGACGCATTTTTGTAGGTTCAAAAAGAGGACATGCCCGGGGAAAAGAGGACGTATGGTCACCAAAGGAAGCATTTGACTGCTGTTGTGGAGTAAAAAGGTTATAATGTTCTCTTTTGTTGGACAACAGTGAAAGTGAAGTGACATGTGGCTTACCCATACTAGGACAACCCTTGGGTTACGAGTCCGACTCTCTAACCATTAGGCCACGACTTCCCCAAGGATAGGTCTGTCAGAAGTGGGATTTAGAACAGGTTTAGAAATGTGAATACAAGGGAGGTTTGGCTTTAGGCATTTTAATTTAAGCATGTTTAGCTTACTGCCTGGTTTGGTTGGAATGTGAAAACAACATGGACACTCTCTCTACTACAAAGATTTCTTGGATTTGTATTATTAGAGCTTTCCGACTTGAGTTCACATGCATTTTCTCAGTCGGGAAATGGAAAGGAAAACTTGAAATCGCATCATATGACCCCTTTAACAGGAGCATTCTGGGTTTTTTTTTTCAATTCAATGTATCTGTTTACTCTGACATGTAAAAATGAGCAGGATAAGTGTGTGTTACACTTACAATGGAGCCTAGCAAGATTTTGTTAAAGCACTTACATGAGCACTTCAGTCAGAAAAATATCTGTTCCTCTTCAGGAACTCGAGCTGCGTCGAAAACGCTAGGGGAAACGCTTCCTGCGCGCGAGGCCGCCACCTCCATGCCGGAGCCTGCCGTTTTTCCCCGACCTCCACACCGAGGTGTCGAGGTCGTGGGCCAAGCCGTTTTCAGCCCGCCTATTTATCCCGGCCTCAGATTATTATGGAAATGTGGCAGGGCTATCTGAGCGTGGCTATAAGGCGATGCCCCGGGTTGAACAGACACTAGCTAGCTATCTGTCCCTGGGCATGGCATCGTCGTTAAAGGCTCCGGCACTGCCCTCCAAGCCTCTGCGTACGACATCAGCGCTGGTGGGCAAGGGGTACGCGGCAGCGGGTCAGGCCGGTGCGTGTCTGCACACAATGTCTGTGTTACAGGCGTACCAGGCCGACCTGCTGAAAGAGCTGGATGAGGGCGAGGAGCTTAGCTCTGATAATATCGCAGAGTTAAGGAGAACCGCTGATCTCTCTCTCCGTGCCACCAAAGAGACCGCCCGCGCCATTGGGCGGTCCATGGCAGCTATGGTGGCAGCGCAGCAGTCCCCACCGCGTACCAGCTCCTCACATAGGGAGACGCAAAAACAGAGCGTTGCCGCCCGTGTTCCCCAGCTTCGGGACCGGAGGCAGAAGCAGCGCTCTGGGTTGGGGGCCTCGAAGCCTAAGCCGGCTCTGCGGACCGTCCTTCAGGCGAAGAGGTCCTCGACCAAACGGTCCTGACTATTTCAGTGTAGGACTAGCGAGGGCAGGCCCTTCTGGGGCAGAGAGGATCACACCGCATTACACGGTGCCCATCTCCCCCCAGTGCCCTCGGGAGATCGTTCTGCCAACCCTGCCGGTGTTCCAGGGCGCAGCGGTCTCCAGCGAGCATATCTGTCAGTTACCGCCCGGCAACGTAGCGGCACTGAGAGGCTCGCGGCCTCTGCGGAGGTCCCCAG
>NW_015552618.1:714778-720384 GCF_001515605.1 Sinocyclocheilus anshuiensis | reverse complement strand
CCTCAGTTTACATATGTAACCCTAGTTCCTCGAGGGAACGAGACGCTGCGTCTCGGTGCCATACTTCTGGCGTCCCTGCCGGCGCTTGCTTCATTCCTAGAAGCTGACGCTGGCTCCGCCGCACGTGCTTTTATAGCTTCCTGGTCATGACGTCATCCGCCGTGATGTCCCGTTCAGCTATTGGACTGATTTCACATGTGATTCAGAGCGTGGGTCGCAGAAGGCGTTCCCCTAGCGTTTTCGACGCAGCGTCTCGTTCCCTCGAGGAACTAGGGTTACATACGTAACCTGAGACGTTAAATTCGATGTAATGTGTCTAAAAAATATTTTCTTGGTGGAGGAAGTCAGTAGTTCTTAATGTTTTTGACTCCAAGGCACAATGACACAATAATTACACTTCAGGATTTCAGAAATTTTAAGAGCTGAATTATATTCAAGGTTCCCACTCTTTTAGATTCATTAATTTACATGAATTTTCAGTCATTTGTGATTTACTGCATAAAAGATTAATGATAAAGATTTTTTGTTGTTGCAATAATTTACTACTTTTAAAATTTATTAATTTAACAATTCTACCTGATAAATGGACTACTTGCATACTTCATATTGCCTAATATTTTTCATGTAATATGAAATGATAAATGTTTCATACAGCAGTATGATGTGTTGTTGTCACATGACCACACCATGTTTAATTTAGAAAGTGGTCTCAGGTTATCATCTCAGAAATATAAAGTTAATTAATGTTTTAATCTAGTTACAAGTGTCTTGGCAATCCAATCAGATGAAACAAGAAAAAGATTTTACAAATCACTTCTGACTTATTTGAAACATGGAAACAGAAGGTCAAGTTGGGCGCTTTGTATTATGGGATGCATTATGCTCTGGCTTTATACACATTTTGTCTAATGTAGATGGGCCTACAGATACCTGTATTAAATGCATACAGAAAAATTGCTGACCATGCATACAAAATACAATAAATTATATGTCTGCATGTAATATTATGTCTGTAGTCAGAATTTTATTTTATTTTACATTTGCTTCCACAGTTTAATGCCAATACACCATACAAAATTGACCTGAAAAGATCTCACTCTTACAACCCATTAAAAAATAAAATAAACTCATCAACCCTACATCTCAAAGTTCCAAAAGTAATCCATGAATAAATCAAGCATAAATAAACCAGGAGATAGATAGTTAGATGATACTTATGTAATTTCAAAAGTATCGAGACTAAGATTGACTAAGATAACTTTTACACAAACAGGATTGCTAAGCGTTTCTTGTAATGCATAAATCACAGGGATTTGTCCTGGTTCTCAAGGGATATACTAAGAATGTCCTCATAATGGAATGGCTGTGTATAAACGCTAGATCAGAAAGACTTTATTTCCAGTCCCTCGGCACAATCTCTTCATTCTCTTGGAATGGAAAACCTCTGCCCTAAACTCAAGATTTTATCAGAGAGGACAGGGCAGACTTTCAGAACCCACCACTGACACAATCATTTACCTCACAACCTGCACTAACAGTTACTAAATCCCAGATGCGGAACTTCAGATCTTCCCTGCTGCGCCTGCCAAGTTTACCTTGACCGTCTACCTTAATCTATATTCTGCACTGTTTATACTTTCGCTGTCTGCTTATGATGCAAGTTTTGTACACCAAAACATTTCCAAGCCTCATTTCTATCCTCTCTCTGACACATAGGGCCAGATTTACTTTAGCGCAAACCGTCTTTTGGCATTAAAATAGTACTGTGAAGATTTACTAAAGACGCGCAGTGAAGAATTAGCGCTGAAAAGGCGTGGACAGTTATTTTTGCACCTGACCTTATTGCATATGCATTTGTAGGAGTTTCCCTTTCAGACACAAAAATTAATGGGAGGAGCGTATTAAAATGAATCACGCAACACGATTTACTAACGTTTGCGCTCATCAAATTACTGGTATGTGCGCCATTATTTAACGCCCAAAAAAAGCGTGTCAAATGAGTGATTAAACAGGTGGTATTTTGCACCTGTGTCATAAGTAGATCACCCGCACCTGATGAGCATCAGCTCTGGTTGTTTGTGACTACGCTAATTTTTGCTGTGCTTGGTATATTGCATTGGTCGATATGTAAATGAGATGTTGCGTCTGTGTTCTTTAATTTGCGTGTTGTCAATAAATCACCCACATACATTTCCACGTCCATCGGTGCTGTTTTGGAATTGCATTCTCACACTATTTTGTCCTGTTTTAGTAAATCCGGCCCTTAGAATTAAACAGGATACTGTACCTTTAAGACTTTTATATGTAAATGACCTTTTTATGATTTGCTAATCTGCATATGCTACTTCACTCTCTCTGGCCAGTTGTGGTGGTTTTATTGTGAACAATATTGTGGTGGTCCATTCTCTTGTTAACTAGATTTTCAATGGCTTTCAATTTTTGTTAGTTTGTCGTAATTAGTTTGCGAAGGCCAAGCCACATGTTCTATTAGCTATTAATGTAACTCTGGAGACGAGACTGGGGTCAACTGTAACAGAAGGGCAATTGTAGTGCTCTAATTAATTTTATTATTTCGTAAATCATGAACAAGCTATTGTGATGACACTTGTTCAGCATATGCTCAGTAAAGCATTGTTTTGAAGTATAAAAATTTAATTTTTTGGATGTCCGTATTAGTAGCTTTCTTCAGCTGTACAAAATTGTATTAGCTTTTAATTGTATTAATTACACAGACTAACACAGAGGATCTTGGCATTATGAAAAAATATATATACACAACCTTTTAAACCCATTTCTAAGCTCCAGTTTGTCACATAGTTTTTATGCATACTTATAACTCTTTATGTTTCTTTCTTTTTTGCAGAAACCTGCTTGACAGAGACACATTTTCCAAATCAGATCCAAGTAAGAATATCTTTCTTCTCCTTTGTTGCTCAAATGCATACTGTACTGTGAAATATGCTTATCAAACCCTGAAAAATATTTCTCATGCCATGGTTTACTATGACCTCGTATATGACAGTATGATCAACTGCTTTCAGCCTTGTTAAGAGGGAACTTTCTTCACTGTCTGAAAGCTTACACAATCACATGACTCATTGCGTTCTGTTTGCGTTTTCTCGCACTGATTGTGTGAAGTAAAGCCTCCAAGCTTCTGCTCTGAATGTGGCACGGGCCTCAGATATAGACACACTGTGGGCGGCCTGCTTATTGTAATATTTGCCTCCAACTCCACAATGTCCTTTTGAGGAGAAAATGTAAATGTCACACATTTGGCCTCGGATATCAGAGTAATCTAAATTCAGGCGAGTAGATCCACCTAAGAGATTATATTTTATGTTGTTAAAGGTGGGGTAAGTGATTTCTGGTAGTCAATGTTGATATTTCAAATCACCAAAACAAACACGCCCCTACCCCAAAAGGGTCTCGCCCCTATTTTGAGCTCAGCCCCACACATACGTATACAACCCAGGCAACGATTATGGCGGAATCTGCTGTATTATTATCTGCTGTATTAAACATATTATCTTAGGGTGTATTCACACCTGTCTTGTTTGGTTCGATTGAATCTCAAAACTCAAGTTCGTTTCCCCTCTTGGTGCGGACCTTTTTGGCAGGTGTGAATACAGCAATCGCACTCGGGTGCGGACCAAACAACCGTACCGAGACCCAGCTGAAGAGGTGGTATCGGTCCGTTTCCAAACGAACTCTGGTACGGCTTGTTTAAGGTGTGAATATGACCCGACCTCGATCCGACCCGATTGCAGAAATTGCGCTCAGAAACATACAGCTCGCACACGTTGTGCTGTGTTTGCATTTCAATGGCTTAAATCACTTGTTTTTAAACCACAATGCTTAAAAATGCATGCAAATGATGATTTTTTGTGACCATGGCGCACAGAAATGTGACATGAGCACGCTAAATAGGCTAAAGCTTGCTGCAAAAGTTACCATGAATATGTTGGGGGAAACTAATAAGAAGATTTTTGAATTATTATGAATTAACTAGTGTTTTCTGAGTCGGTGTCACAAAGATTAAATTGATTATCCTGACTCGCCATCTCATCATGGACGCGAAAAGAAATGCATCTTTACAGATTACATAATGAAAGAGTTTTTTTGGATTTGAATTGTTTCGTTTTGTGGTCATTTAAAGCTTTCTATAGATATATTCATCATCTGTAAGGAAAATATTCGTTATTGGTTCATTTTTGTGAAGCGCTCCTGTTCAACACCGAGACGGCAAGCGCATCCTATTTGTTTTCTTTATTTGACAAAAGCACAGCGTTTTGTTGATATTGTGAGTGCACACAAATAGACCCTTTACAGTTCCGAACGATGTATTATTCTTACCCGTATGAGCAAAAATGACAGCGCATTTAATTTGTTTCCACTGATGTCCTGAAGCGCGATTCAGCTTCCACTCTCCACACAAACGATTGGATATGCGCCTAATAGCACACATTTATCTAGGTTAAATGTTTAAACTAGCATTGTGATATGCTTTAAGTATTTTATCTATAGATTTTATTTTCGGCAAGTCGTACTTACAACATCGTATGACATTGTCTCATATGATGCTCATAAGTTTCTTCATATTACGTTAGTATCTGATAACACCAAATCAGTAAAATAATAAAAATTGCACTACGAAAGATCTCCATGATTAGCCTGTTTTTGCACTTCCTGTTTTTCCCTGTTTGAGAATTTCTGTCCAATGAATGGATGACCTTAGCACACGTGTGGTTTTGTTTACAATTTCTGGTTCACTTGCAAAATGGGCAGTGTGAAAGCAAACCGCACCAAACAAAAAAAATAAACATTGTATTTGGTCCAAAGCAAGTGAACTAGCGGACTTTCTTTGTGTGAATACACCCTTACTTTTCGGACACACTTTGTGAGCTGATGCTTGAAACAGACAGTGAAGGAGGTTTAGACGCTCCAGGCTTATAGGGTGTGGAAATTAATGTGTCTTTTTATCATAGCTGAAGGGAACGGCAATACGATTGCAGATGAACAAACAAGCGAACATGACACACAAACATATTCAAGCAAAAGCCAGCATATATTAGTTCTGAGAAACAAAGCAAAACCAATGTTACTCACCTATCGGGAAGAAACAAAGTAGGGCTGGGCGATTTTCCAAAAAATTTAAATCTCGATTTTTCCAGAATGTTTGACCGATTCTCGATTTTTTTACGATTTTTAACTAGTCAACTTGAAAATGTAACTACACCATGATTCAAGTTACTTTTTGATGCAATAAAAATGTGCAATAACCTTATATTTATTTGTTACCACCTCCATCCTTGTACATCCCTGCGTCTCATTTTATTCTATTCCATTCTATCATCTATAGCACAACTGTACATACAATTGATTTATTTTTCGATTTATTTTTCAATATTTGTCTGTTTATATTTACATGTGTGTTTTTTAATTATTATTCTCATCTTATTTTTTATTGTCTGTGTGTTCTTGTTGTCTCTGTGTACTGGAAGCTTATGTCACTAAAAGAAATTCCTTGTATGTAAATTCCTTGCATACTTGGCAATAAAGCTCTTTCTGATTCGATTCTGAAAATGACTTAAAGTATAACAACAGTA
>NW_015552618.1:707940-714616 GCF_001515605.1 Sinocyclocheilus anshuiensis | reverse complement strand
TTGTTGTCTCTGTGTACTGGAAGCTTATGTCACTAAAACAAATTCCTTGTATGTAAATTCCTTGCATACTTGGCAATAAAGCTCTTTCTGATTCTGATTCTGAAAATGACTGAAGGTATAACACCAGTAGACTTTTATTAACTATAAATGTTCTTTAAAAACAACAGCAGCTTTAAGCCTGTCACCATGATGCAAACATGAAATATCAGACATACAGTAGAAGTTCTTTACAGGTTCTTTATTCGATTGCACTGCTTTTCCATTGTTTTTTCTGTGTAAACATGGATGTGTTTGTCTGTTGCGCTCGCGTCTCTTGCAGCGTCTCATGCATGAAACGGCTTTCTAAAAACACTGCGCTCAAGTTAAAAGAAGTTCACTCCCATCTTCTTGCGTGTTTTACCTATTCCACTGCCCGCGTCGCATCTTTGTCAACACAAAAGCGCATTCTGTGTGAATGGAGCTTAGCCTATATTTATGGTCCTTCACAGAGCGCGTCACACGTGAGCGGTTAATTAACGTGCGCCGACATGCGGTTGGATCATTCTTTTCTCTTTACTGTTATCACCGGCATATCGTCAGTGTCTAATTCTAACATTTGATCATATTTCTCTTGAAAATCGCGATTCCTCATTTCTAAAAATTAAAATCATGGCAAAACAATAAATTCAAATTAATCCATTAAACCGGGAAAATCGCCCAGCCCTAAAACAAAGCAACCTCGGCGTCCGATCGCAGGCCTTCCCGCTCCTTGAGTTCTCTCCAGCGCTGGAAAGCTGATCCGAAATATACACGGGCCCCTCTTTTCCTCTTTTGTTTTTTATCCACCATCTCTATCTTTCTGTCGTCGCTCAGCTCGGCTAATGTCCGTCCTATGCACTGAGCGCTCTCTCCTCCACATCATCAGTAGACACACCCCTTACTGCAGATTGGCTACAAGTTTGTTTTGGTACTCGGCCCAACTCCGTTTTCTAAAGCGTTTTTGAAAAAATACATACCCCACCTTTAACCTACTTTGTGTGTTTCATAAGAATTCATATTTATTAATTTATATTTTTATGAGTTGTAATGGCTTAGCTACCATTACATGGCTTATGATATAATGGCTTAGATATTTTGCATAAGTAGAATACACAATCACTTATTCATTTATGTGTTTGTTTAGACACTCACTCATTCAGTTATGCTTTCACTCATTCAAGCTTCCAATGATAAACACATCTTCAGTCATTAATATATTCAATTACACTGTCACTCATTCACTCATTCATTTACTGACTCATTTTCACCCATACAATAAATCACTCACTCACTCACTCACTCACTCACTCATTTACTTGTTTATACTCTTGCTCACATTTATTTGCTTGTTTATACACTCATTCATTTACTCTTCACTCATTTTCTTGCTTATTCACTCATTGTTCTTTGCATTAATTCATTTATTTACTCATACACTCACCCTGTTTACTAATCCTAATAAACTCACCTATACATTTACTTTCTCACCCTTTCACTCACAGAATCACTTAGTCATTGACTTCTCATTGACATCAATTATTATTTGACTTACACTTTATAATTAATTAATTCATTCATTCATTCATTCATTCATTCATTAACTCTCTAGCATCCAGTCATGAACAGTTACTCACTCATTCACTCACTCACTTCCTTTCTTATTAATTTAATCATTACTCAACATTTGCACTCATTCATTCACTCATTCATTCATTCACTCACTCTTTAACTCATTAATTTAGTCACTCTTTTGACTTGCTCAAATGTCCAGTCATGATCTGTTACTCACTCACTCACTCACTCACTCACTCACTCATTTAATCAACCTTATAAACTCACCTATTCATACACTGTCTCACCCTTTCACTCACTGAATCACTTAACCATTCTCAACTCTCATTGAGATCACTTATTCTTTTACTAACACTTCATAATTTGTTAATTTTCATTCACTCACTCACTTATTTTCTTTCTTATTAATTTAATCATTACTCAACCTTTGCATTCATTAATTCATTCACTCATTCATCCATCCATCAATTCACTCACTCTTTAACTCATTAATTTAGTCACTCTTTTGACTTGCTCAAATGTCCAGTCATGATCTGTTACCCATTCACTCACTCACTCATTTAATCAACCTTATAAACTCACCTATCCATACACTGTCTCACACTTTCACTCACTGCATCACTTAACCATTGACTTACTTTGAGATCACTTATTATTTTACTAGCACTTCATAATTTGTTATTTTTCATTCATCCATTCATTCATTCACTCACTCACTCACTCACTCATTTTCTTTCTTATTCATGCAATCATTACTCAACCTTTGCATTCATTCATTCACTCACTCACTCTTTAACTCATTAATTTAATCACTCATTTGACTTGCTCAAATGTCCAGTCATGATCTGTCACTCACTCACTCACTCACTAACTCAATCAACCTTATAAATTCACCTATTCATTCACTTTCTCACCCTTTCACTCAATGAATCACTTAATCGTTGACTTTTCATTGACATCACTTATTCTTTTACTAACATATTATAATTCACTTTGTCTTTTCATTCACTCACTCACTCACTCACTCACTCACTCTTGTTTCTACTCTCATTCATTCACCCATTCAGTCACTCTTCGATTCATTCACATGCTCAACATCGACCAAATCACTCACATTCATTTATTTACTTATTTGTCTTACTCATTCATGTATTCACTTCACTCTTTCAAGTTTTAGTCATTTACTTTCTCGTTCATTCACACATTAATAACTCAAGATGTGCTTACATTCATTCATTCCCTCAATTATTCACTCTTTCTCAATCATTCACAAACATCTTTATCATTTACTCTTTTTTTTACTCATTTATTGACTTGTTTAGTCTTTATTGGCTCACTTTCTACATTCTTACAGACTTTATTATACTTTATTACAATATTCATTCAATTCAAAGTCTTTGAAAACTCATTTATTGATCAGGTGTGTTTATTCACAAACAGGAGGCAGACAGAACGGAGTCACTGAAAGAACTCTGTGATTTCAAGAACAATAAGCACTGAAAGTCTTTAATGTTTTATTTTATGCCACGTGTGTGTGTGTGTGTGTGTGTGTGTGTGTGTGTGTCAGTAGTGAACAGGAAAAGGGAACAATGAACAGCTCTGCTTTTAATCACTCTGCTATTATTGTCATTATCTGCATTGATTTCCGTACTTCTGTTACTTGTTCTTGTCTTACTGTCCTGCTTCACTTTTTTCTTGCCTGCTTTCTCTTTTCTTTCAGATTCTTTGTCCACTTTTCCACCTGTTTTGCTTTCATGCATTGCAGTAGCTATGCGTGAGTTTTTGTTAGTGTCTTTTTATTTTCATATTATTGCCATTTGTTTACTGGTCCTGTTCTTGATCAGCTGATCTAAACAGATGTCGGCTCTTCCTGGGCCGCTGACAGGGTCCTTGCATTCATGGAAGCAGGCATTTGTGCTGAGCCCCCCTCTTAATTATGCTGAGTACTGTTGGCCCAGTCTCTTAGTGTTACCATTATCCTTATGACACACATAGAAAAATGTACACACACTCAGTTATAAAAAATGTTTTGCCACTGTCTGTTGCATGTTTCAGTAGTTGCGCCTTAGGCTTTATGTTTTTGTATTGCACAAACACACATATAGAGATCAGCTCTATCCACAGGTTCAGGACATTGGGTCTCACCATACGTTTACTAACAGTACATATGAATCTGCATATTCAAATTTCTACAAACATATCATGATTCAACAATACCAAATCACATGTATGAAAAAAACATACTCTGCGAGGCCTTATAAATGTGTTAAGATAACATTTTTTACATACTATGTTATTTGTCTAACTGAACATTTTATCTTAAATATATTTCATTATGTAGGCCTATACACACACACCAAAAGAGTAAGAAAGGGTGCATTAAAGCTTGAGCTGCGGAGTGCTTGTGCCTCAAGCATGCGGTCACCGATTTAGAATACTCCAAATTCATTAACGTAAGAACAAGGTTAAGAACAAATTTGTCTGCATGAGAAGTTCTCCTGTAGGAATAATCCACACTATTATTAGTGAGTGTTTTAAACTTAACTGCCATATACTTTTTTTTAACTGTAAGAAATATGCATACATGAATAAATAAAATAAAAAAAGTTGAAACAAACATCTAAACTATCAATGCAATATCATGAGAATAAGGATCATGATATATTAACATTATATTGGCACCATCCTACTTTATAGTGTCATCTACAGGTGTGGATGCAATAAAGCATTTTCAAATGCTACTGTAGAACTACTCTATTCACACTATTATTCATGACAACAACATGGATTAATTTATCCTACAAACCTAAAGTGGAATTTAATAGGATGGTTACTATTATGTGATCACGATATGGTGGCCACCATAAGGGTGGTGAATTTTTAGGTACCTATTTGTAGGATAAAATGACTTTTTCTAGTCCACTCATATCTGTTTTCATGTCATGTGAGTGTACATCATTTTAAACATATTTGTTTGTTGTCTTCATTTATTTAAGTGTATGATTTTAAATTTAAATCAATAATGTACACAAATACTTTTAAAATTACAGAAAAAGTTCACCATAAATGATGATTTCTGTCAGGACCACTATTGTCAAAGATGATTGACAATTAGCATACAGTTTGGATTGGTGGTATGGTTCCGTTCTGGGCAAGAACTCCCTGCACATCTCATGGATGAGAGCAGGGAGAGCAGCGATAACCCCCCCAGGGTAAACAGAACAGAACCAACATAAATGTATTGCAGATATCGTTAAAGTTCAATAATGTTATGTACACATTTTAGAATTAGTCTGATTCAAAGGAGAATCAGAAGGCTGAATCCTGACTGACAGAGGAGGAGTTGGGGATGGAGGAGGGTAATTAGCTATTGAGCAATGCGAAAACTGCTGATACTACTGCGGGACCTTATATATGAATACTTAGATAGGTGTCGTATTCCCATAGGTTGATGGGGATCAGCTGAGAGTCAGCTGATGTGAGCTTGACTAACGTGACCTGCCAGAACTAACGCTACGCTAGATTTTTTTGTATTTTTCTACACTCTCAGAAAAAAAAGTACAAAAGTTGTCACTGGGGTGGTACCTTTTCAAAAGGCTAAAGAGTCCATGTTGGTACCTTAAAGGTACATGTTAGTACCTAAAGTGTGCATATTAGTACCTAAAGGGTACAAAAGTGTACCTTTTGAAAAGGTACCGCCCCAGTGACAGCTTTTGTACCTTTTTTTTCTGAGAGTGTATTTATAGCAGAATGTCTAATTTTCCTATTTTCATTGAATAGCAACTTTAAATTTTTCCGTCACACAAATTAATCTTAAGGCTTTGGAAGATTTGAAACAGAATTCTATTCGGATTATTGTTATGATGTTTTATAGCAATTGTTTTGTGCCTTTTGGAGTTTGACAACCCCTGGTCACCATCTACTTTCATTGTATGGAAAAGAACAGCATGAACATTCAGCTAAACATCTCCTTTAGTGTTTAATGGAAGAAAGAAAGAACATTAAAAAAAAAAACATTTATGTATGTATGTATGTACATTTATTTATTTCTTTATCCATCCATCATCGGTTAGTTGGCACATTAAGATATTGCCATATTAAAAGGAATAGTTCACCCATAAATGAAAATTCTTCATCATTTACTCACCCTCATGTCATTCAGAAATATCTCTTTTTGTGACCGAAATTAATAGAGGTTTGGATACTGGCTGGTTTACAAAAGCTTTGTAACTCATCCAGTGAGATTTTTATCTCATCGCATTCCACTGCTCTGGTTCTAAGCTGTTTCTCTGCAAACACAGTAGAGTAGACCACAAGATTGCACCCTACACAAAGTGCGTCTGAGTTAAGAGCGTCACAGGTCTTCTGGCATTTGAAAAAAATTATCTGCCTTTGTGTAACACAGTCTCTCTCTCCCTTTGCTCTCCACAGTCTGTGTGCTGTACACCCAAGGTATTGGCAACAAAGAGTGGCGAGAGGTAAGCGGAACAATCTGGCCCAGTCGTGTCGACCCCTTGAAGGGCCTGGCAGACCCTTGCTCTCATAAATATTCATACATGTAAATATGGGCTTGGAATATTCTCAGAATAGTCATCTCAATTATTTTTGTGTCTATCAGTTCTTCATATTTTTGCCTTCCCAGCTAATCAGAGGAAATATCAGGCTCTCTAAAGCACCATTAAGAGGGCCATGTATTTATTAACTTCAATCACTAGCTGGTAAAATATGATAAGCCTCCCAGAGAATGTAATAACTTTCTCACCCACGCTCATATCAAGACAACTCCAGCCCACTTTTCAAGTCGGCTCATTAAAACGTTAAGTCCCTTTCACATCGCATCAAGGCTTCAATGCACCTCTTTGACCTCCATATTAAAGACGTTGAAGGTAGCAGCAGGAATATGGGAGGTGTACACAGTAAACAGGGACTTGTATTTGCACTTAGAACTAGAGCCCGACCGATATATCGTTTTGCCGATATTATCGGCCGATATGAGCCTGTCGCCGATATATCGGTATCGGCGAATATGCCGCCGATATGAAAATTTTTGTTACAGAACATATAATGCAGATAAAATGCTTGAAAT
>NW_015552618.1:693161-707693 GCF_001515605.1 Sinocyclocheilus anshuiensis | reverse complement strand
GCAACTGGAATTTAAAACTGGTTAGTGTCTTCTGCTAGTTATCAAAGCATTAAAAAACTATCTGAACTGATAAATAACAGATTGGAGATTAAAATAATAGCAGATTTGTCTCATTTTAAATGAATAATAAAAGCTGAGATAAAAAATGTACTTAAGCCAGAATTTAAATGTTGCTATAAAATAAATATTCAAACCACGTGTGTTACAACTAACACCCCGTTACTTTGTGCATCGCACTCATCGCAAGTTTATTGTTAAATTGTTAAATGCCCTTACATATCTCTGTCACCATTATAAGTGTTTGATCACCACATTTGAGTGATCATTGCAAAAAATGTGTTTATGTATATATATTCTGTTTATGTATATACTGTATTCTATATATAGTACCAGTCAAATGTTTGGACACACGAATGGGAAAGTGTCCAAACTTTTGACTGGTACTGTACTATATATACACAAAGAATATCGGGCGATATATGTTTATGTATATATATTCTGTTTATGTATATACTGTATTCTATATATAGTACCAGTCAAATGTTTGGACACACGAATGGGAAAGTGTCCAAACTTTTGACTGGTACTGTACTATAATATACACAAAGAATATCTGCCGATATATCGGTATCGGCCCTTTTTTACTCCCTAATATCGGTATCGGCCCCAAAAAACCCATATCGGTTGGGCTCTACTTAGAACATTATAAAAAGGACTCATCAAATTTAGATTTATGAAATGAACTAGAACTGGTTCAAAATATATGTATAGTATCAGTCACTCCATCCATTTCAATTACACAAGTAATGTTACCTCTTTCGTTTGTATATACGAATTTGGCATTTTTGATGAAATATTTTAGAGATTGGAATAACTTGTAAAATTTGCATTCATTATAAAATGGCGTTTTCATTTTTTTACTGCTTTACATGGCTTTTCCAGATTTAGAAATCATACTTTTAAAATTAGTGTATATATATACTTTCTAAGACTGAGAAAACCCTGTATTTTTTTAAGAAAAAAACTGTTAATAAATATTTATTTTAATAATAAATATAAAATAACATTTTTTTAAGTTGCTTGACCTTATTGTAATACTCGTTTTGGATTATTTTAAATCATTTTAAGTCATTTTGAGTCCAGTTTAAAAGTTCACTAAAGACCACTGTTATACATTTTATGATGTTTTCAGTTCAATGGGAAAATGTTGATGTAAATAATTTCAGTTGACCTTCCTTTGTTCTTTCAGTTTGGGCGGACGGAAGTTATTGATAACACTTTGAACCCGGATTTTGTGCGAAAATTCATATTGGACTACTTCTTTGAAGAAAGACAGAATTTAAAGTTTGATCTGTAAGTACCAATAGATATTCCTTTACCTTCAGCTACATTTACACAAGTTTCACCACATTTACACTGTAACTGCTCTGGGTGCACTGAACTTTGAGTGTTTTGACTCTTTTATGTATTAGAAACTGTACTGAGTTAAAATTTGGAATGACCTCTTGTTCTTGATATCCCGGAATGACATATATTAGTTCCTCTTCAGGAACTCGAGCTGCGTCGGAGGACGCTTTGGGAATGCCCCTCAGCGTGACCGGCTCTGAACCCTGTGTGTAATCAGTCCAATAGATGGGCGAGACGTCACGGGCGGGTGACGTAATGACCAGGAAGCTATAAAAGCACGTGCGGTGAAACCGGCGTCAGCTTTCTGTCATTCAGCAAGCGCTCTGTGTGTGTGTCAGTCTGATATCCATTTGTGAGTCTTATTTGATGTTGTTTTGCACAGAATGTCAAAAGCACATGACAAAATGAAACACTTAAGCAAGGGTGAGGGCAGGCAGCGTTTTAGGCTGTTTGTTCCTCCCTGCCCACGTTATATTAAGGGTGGGGATACACACAGTTTGTGCGTTGTCTGCCTGGGTGCGGAGCATGCTGAGTCAGCTCTCGATGCATGTTCTCCGCTCCCGGAAGGCTCTCTTTGCGGAGGGAGCCTTCTCTGGCGTTCCCCGCGGCGCTGGTCCCGCTTCCGTCGAGGCAGAGCGGCGATTACGCTCGTGGGGTTCGCAAGTGGATCTGGTGGAGGGAATGGAGACGGGCGAGTCCCTTTCTTCTTCCTCTCCCGCCAGATCCAGCGCCCGTTCTCTGGGATCGGAAGCCCGCTCTGCGGTTACTTCCCCCCGGGGAATGGGCTCGACGCTCCGCCTGTCTTCCTCCGAGGAGGTTGATGTGGTGGGCGTCGATGAGGATTTGCCCCCTCAATCGCCCCAGTATGAGGTGCTTTTAGAGGTGGTAACTAGTGCCGTGGCCAAGTTAAACATTGATTGGCCCGCCGAGAAAATGGCTGAGTCGCAGAAGAGTAAATTGGATGAGCATTTTCTGCGTGTTAAGCCGCCACCTCCGCTGCCTTTTTTCCCCGACCTCCATACCGAAGTGTCGAGGTCATGGGGAAGCCCCTTCTCGGCCCGCCTCTTTATCCCCGCTTCCGATTATTATGGCAATGTGGCGCGGTTATAAGACGATCGTCTTTAAAGGCTCCGGCATTGCCCTCCAAGCCGCTAGGAACTACATCAGCACTGGTGGGCAAAGGGTACTTGGCAGTGGGTCAGGCTGGTGCGTGTCTGCACACCATGGCGGTGTTACAGGCGTACCAAGCCGACCTGCTTAAAGAGCTAGATGAGCGTGAGCAGATAAAAGCAGAAGATATTATTCAGCTCAGGAGGACCCCTGGTTTGTCTCTCCGTGCCACTAAAGAGACCACCCGTGCCATCGGCAGGTCTATGGCAGTTATGGTGGCGGCGGAGAGGCATTTATGGCTGACCTTATCAGACATGAAAGAGAGAAATAGGGTCTGCCTCATGGACGCCCCGCTTGCGCCTTCTGGCCTGTTCGGCGACGCCGTTAATTCCGTCGTCGATAGGTACCAGGAGGCCCTCTCAGGAGGACCGCTGATTTTTCTCTCCGCGCCACTAAAGAGACCGCCCGTGCCATTGGCAGGTCTATGGCAGTTATGGTGGCGGCGGAGAGGCATTTATGGCTGACCTTATCAGACATGAAAGAGAGAAATAGGGTCTGCCTCATGGACGCCCCGCTTGCGCCTTCTGGCCTGTTCGGCGACGCCGTTAATTCCGTCGTCGATAGGTACCAGGAGGCTCGTAAACAGGCGGCGGCGTTCCAGCGGTTCCTCCCTCTCCGCTCTCTAGCTCTGGGGGCTGCTGGGCGGGAGCAGCCCCCTCCGAGTACCAGCTCCTCATACAGGGACGCACAAAAACAGAGCGTTGCCTCACGTGCTCCTCCGCATCGGGACCGCGAGTTAAAGCGACACTCTGGGTCGGGGGCCTTGAAGTCTAAGCCGGATCTGCAGACCGTATTTAAGACTAAGAGGTCCTCGACCAAGAAGTCCTGACGCCACTGGCCCAGGACTCAAGAGGGCAGGCTCCTCTGGGGTGGAGCGGGTTTCACCGCATTACACGGTGTCCGTCTCGCCTCAGTGCCCTCAGGAGATCGGTCTGCTAACCCTGCCGGAGTTACAGGGCGCAGCGGTCTCCCTCTTACATCAACCATCAGGGAGGTCTGCGCTCACGCCGTTTGTACAAACTAGTGTACCAGATCCTTGTGCGGTCCCAGGGCAAATTTCTCTCGCTGAGAGCAGTTCACATTCCTGGGCATCTCAATATGGGAGCAGACATCCTGTCGAGGCAGGGGCCGAGGCCCGGTGAATGGATGCTTCACCCCGAGGTGGTGAAGCAGATATGGAGAGTGTTTGGCCAGGCTCAGGTGGACCTGTTGCAACTCTTATGACATTGCACTGTCCCCTCTGGTTCTCTCTGACTCATCCAGCTCCACTGGGGCTGGATGCCATGGTACAGACATGGCCGTGGCCGTGGCCGTGGCTTCATCTGTACGCCTTTCCCCCGATCGCTCTGCTCCTGGGAGTTCTGGAGAGAGTGCGCCGGGACAGGGTCCGTCTTCTGCTAGTAGCTCCGTTCTGGCCGGGCCGAGTATGGTTCTCGGGCCTGATTTCTCTCCTCGACTGCACTCCCTGGGAAATTCCCATCAGGAGAGATCTCCTCTCACAGGCGAAGGGTACGATCATCCACCCCCGCCCAGAGCTGTGGAAGTTGTGGGTGTGGCCCCTGAAGGGGCACAACTCATAGCTTCCGGTCTCTCAACCGAGGTTGTTGAGACCATCCTCCAATCCAGAGCTCCCTCAACGAGCTCTCTGTAGGCCTCCCTTCGAGCCTATCAAGGAGATCTCTGATCACCACCTCACTATCAAGACTACCTTCCTTCTGGCGATATCTTCTCTCAAGAGAGTGGGGGATCTGCAGGCCCTCTCAGTGGCCCCTTCCTATATTGACTTTGCGCCCGGTCTGGCCAAAGCGTTTCTGTACCCTCGAGCGGGGTATGTTCCTAAAGTCTCCTCCTCTACACCACAGCCTGTCATACTCGAGGCCTTCAGTCCTCCTCCCTTCGGGGAACCAGACCAGCAGAGGCTTAACTGTATGTGTCCAGTGCGAGCACTGAGAGGTCTTCCAGCTACAAAACAGACCCTCAGTCGGTGGATAGTAGATGCCATTTCCATTGCTTATGAGTCCTCTGATCTCCCTTCGCCTCTAGGGGTCAAGGCTCACTCTACCCGAAGTGTGGCGGCCTCCAAGGCCTCCTTGGCAGGTGTCTCGATGCAGGACATCTGCGACGCTGCGGGATGGTCCACGCCTCTAACCTTTGTCAGGTTCTATGGCCTAGATATGTGAGCCACTCCCGGCTCTTCTGTTCTCTCGCCCTAGCTGTGCAGGCTTCCACACTAGGCAGAGATTTGGAATTCTGGTGGCGTGGGCATACTCGTTCCCAAAGCGTCCTCCGACGCAGCTCGAGTTCCTGAAGAGGAACGTCTCAGGTTACGCATGTAACCATGGTTCCTCGAGGGAACGAGACGCTGTGTCTCGGGGCCATACTTCCAGCATCTCTGCCAGCGCTTGCTTCACTCCTAGAAGCTGACGCCGGTTTCACTGCACGTGATTTTATAGCTTCCTGGTCATTACGTCACCCGCCCGTGACGTCTCGCCCATCTATTGAACTGATTACACACGGGGTTCAGAGCCGGTCACGCTGAGGGGCGTTCCCAAAGCATCCTCCGACGCAGCGTCTCATTCCCTCGAGGAACCATGGTTACATGCGTAACCTGAGACGTTTTTCCACTGTGCGTTTGTTTGAATAAGAAAAGAGTGAAAGTGTAAAGGTTATGTAGAAACAATTTGTTGATTAGTTGTTTACATTCGGCAAATGCGTTTATCCACTCATTGTATACATTTTATCAGCCTTTGTAAAAAAAGAAGTACATTTTAGCGTACTTTAATACATAATGGTTTCATTACATAAATGTAATTTAAAGTAAAACTAATTTGACATTTTGGCAAGTTTCAGAAGTGTACTTACTCTAAGTATACATAAGTGCCTTTATTTCATTAATATGTTATCTACAATTACGGTTTTTGCTAATATATACTTTTAAGATGTGAAGCACACGAGTACAAGTACATACATTCCCTCGGAATCAAACCCATGACTGTGATGTTGCTAGCTCCATGTACTACTGTCTGAGCTAAAGAAGTTGTTACTGGTGTTCAGATTATTCTGGTATTATGGTTGAAATATTGGAATTTGTCTTTTTTTTATATGCACTATTTTTGGCAATCTGTATACAATTTGGGCAGGTGGTATGTGTTATGCAATTAAATATACAGTAATTAACATATATTCAAGATTAAGAATAGATTGTGGTTGAGTACATGGACTAAAACGGAGTTGTGCTCATGATTGTCAACTGATTTTCATTTTTTAGTGTATTTACAAGTGTCAGCTGTTTCAGATTTTTCTGCAGCCCACACCCTCAATGCACTAATTAGTGTTAAACAAGTTTTTTAAAGAACGTTTGGTGCAAATTAATTAGTGGGTGACATAAATATTTATTTAATCCACATAAAAACTTCATCCTTATTGATGTAAATATGAAAGCAACTTTGACAAGTAGAACTTGAATAGTAAGGTTATTATTAGGCACGACATCTTTGTACATCAAACACTGGAGTCACGCTTCAACAACAGATGTGTCAGCTACTGTAAACCCAACCATAAGATAACTGTCATCCTATGTTTTGTGTGCTTTTATAAGCAAGTGTCACAACCAAAACCCCTTCTCACGAATCACACATACTGTGTGGGCAACACTCTATGGACACAGGTCAAGGTCTCTTACCCTTACAGTGTAGTTACAGGAAAAACAGACAATCTATTATTGTGGAAATATGGATTTTAGTATTTAGTATTTAGGGTCAACTTTCCAATAGACTATGTAATGCACAATGGTACCATCTAGTTATCGGTTGATATTCAACTTTTTTTTTAATTTATCAGTATAATTTAGTATTTGATATTTAAAATTGTGCATGCTTGTATTGATTTTAAATAATACACATTATAATTTTTGATGTGAAAATTCACTTGCAGCATTAATTGTAGGTGACAGCAAAGGTAATCTTAAAAGCATTAACCTTTTTAATTTAATAACACTTTTTAAAGTAGTCTTAAACCAGTTCCAAAATTAATCCTGATTTTACATTCTATACATTATAATTGTGTGATGCAAAAATTAACTTGCAGCACTTAAAATGGCTGGTTTTAGTTTTAGTGTTTTACTTTTTATTTATTTAGTATAATATAATTATAGAAGCCATTTATCATTTATTGACCATAACATGAAAATAGTTATTGGCATCAGTGTTATTTTATTATTATCTACATACTATCATAGTATTTATTAATATTTTAAATTAGCTTTCATTTTTATATTTTCAGTATATTTTCATTTTACTTGTAGTTGAATTTTTCATCATTGTGTTATGTGCTTGTATTTATTTTTTTATTTTTATTTTTTTAGTAGTTTTAGTACTTCAACTTATTTTATTTTAATTATTTGCAAGGCAACTTTCTAATTTTATGCACATTTTAATCATATGTTGTTCAGCTTCGTTTCAATTAACATTTTTAATTAATAACATGCACAAACATTTTTTAAATAGTTTTAAATCTGCATTGCTGCGTCCCAAATTACAATTAAAAAAAATTTCCAGGGGATTAAAAAAATAATATAATAAAAAATTGGATGTATGTCTAAATCTTGGATCTTTGCAACAGATGTTATAAATTCGGCCTGTGTGCATGTTCATTTGTGAATGTGCATGTGTGCTAATATTTATTATTATTTTGTGTCAGTCTAAATGTGTTTGTGTCTGTATATTTAGGCATTTATGGGTGTATTTTAGAACAGATATGAGTCATTCTGTATCCGTTGGCCCAAATGTGTGTGAGGAATTTGTGTGTGTCTCTAGGCTTCAGCATGAGTGTGTATGTCTGTAGGCAGAAGTGTGTGTGTGTGTGTGTGTGTGTGTGTCTGTGTGTGTGTGTGTGTTGTCTCTGTGGATCGGTGTCCCGCTCGACGGCCTGTCATACTGGGTCTGTAAATCTGCGGAAGACATGAGAGGGGTCACGAGGTCGTGTGGGCAGTGCCTCCGAGACGATAGCGAAACCAAAGCACCGCTGATGAGGATGACATGGCACGTCGCCATGACAACAAGGGGGACTGAGCCCCACAAACGAATGGATGAGGCACAGAGACAATAAATAGATATATATGAGGTTGCGCTATATGTAACCCTAGATATATTTCAGGATTCAGACATCCTTCAATATGTGTTGCTTTTCTTGTCCTCTATCTTGTTCTCTCTCTCTTTATGTATTTATCTCTCCGTTGCGCTGTGACAGGGCAGAAGAGAATGATTCATGATGTCTGTGCTTTAATGATGTTGTTCTTCTTTCGTAATGAGAAACAGGCAAGCGTGAACTCCCGTCATAAGACCATAATCTAATTAAAGCCCAGCTCAAAGTCTCCCATCACTGATTTTGGAAACAACCTCTGTCTGTTACTACTTTTCATTGCAAGCTTTCCTGAGCAAGCATCACCATTACTAATGCACGTATCCAGGGTTAGGGAATTGGACCATCTAAAGCATGGGTGTCAAATTCAGTTCCTAGCAGGTCACTGTCCTGCAGAGCTTAGCTCCAACCCTAATCAATCACAACTGAATCACCTAATCAAGGTTCTCAGGGTTACAAGAATCCTCCAGGCAGGTATTTTGGAGCTGGTTGGAGATACTCTCTGCAGGACAGTGGTCCTCCAGGAGCAGAGGTTGACACATTTAATCTAAGCCATCTTAACAGGGGTGTCCAATCCTGCTCCTGGAGGGCCACTGTCCTGCAGAGTTTAGCTCTGACTTGCCTCAGCAAGTTTCAGATATGCTTAACCTGTGTTCACGCTATGTCGTAATTACCGTAATTCTGAGATAACAACACATTCCATTCTACTCGGAGCTGAATTATGTGTTTCTATGGCAACACTATCAACACCAAAGCCCTCATGCGCTCCAGAACTCGTAATTACAACTTGTAAACTCGGAATGTTTTGAGAGTTACAAGTTGGACCAGTGACAGCTGTACCACCTGACCGCCGCTAGGTTCATTTAGGCGCTACTTAGGTGCTAACTCAGAGTCCGAGGACATTGAAAGCTGGGAGTAAAATGTCATGTGTTGTCATGTCGGAATTATGGTAATTACGACATGGCGTGAACGCAGCATTAGTAAGACCTTGATTAGCTGGTTCAGGTTTGTTTAATTGGGGTTGGAACTGAACTCTGCAGGACAGTTGCCCTCCAGGAGCAGGACTGGACACCCCTGATCTTGGATCATCTAGAAACACCTTAGCAAAGACCCCTAAAACCATAGCAATCATCTGGCAATACTCCAGCCACCACCAAGCACTCACTAGCAACTGCACAGCAATGCCTTAGAACAGGGTTCCTCAAATCCAATCCTGCAGAGTTTAGCTCGAACCCGGACTCGGCTCACCTTCCTGTGATTTCCTAGTGATCCTTAAGACCTTGATTAGCTTGCTCAGGTGTGTTTGATAAGGGTCTGCAGGGCAGCGGCCCTCAAGGGCAAGATTTGAGGAACCCTGCCTTAGAATCACCAAGAACTCTCTAGCAGCCATCTAGAACACTATCATCCATCTAGAACAGGGATGAGCAGCTCTGGTCCTGGAGGGCCACAGTCCTGCAGAGTTTACCTTCATCCCATCAAACACACCTGAAAAATCTTAACATGGCTGTGTTCCATTTTGTTTTTTATGCTCTTCCCTTGCTAACATCCCTCCATCATGTTGACTCAGATGTACGTCACTGATTACATTGCACAAGTGCCCACTACTGTCAGAACCTTAAAATGGGCTGAATTGGAACGTCCTAAGTCCTTGATCACTTGAAATCTGCTTTGGAGTTGATTTATTATTTACATTTTGTCAGCTGGGGTAGAGGTAAATTAAATGCAGTCTGTGATGAAGTCACAGTCGTGTTGCATTGTGGTATATGAAGCGGGCTGAAGTGAACATACTGTATGAAGTAGACCCACGAAGGGTTGAGGGTCTGACCATATAAATTTCCTTGACCACTTCACGGAACGCACTTCAAAATGGCAGCGAAGATTCCCATAGGGAAGTGCTTAGGGAAGTTTGGGACTGTGTGTCTAAAAGCGAAGTGGAATGCAGCCCATGTGTCTTCAGGATTGCTTGAAAATTACAAACAGGTACGTTAGATCAGCTATGGAACTACGATTTGCTAGGACTGAATTTGTCCATCACTGACCTATGAACACATAGCAATTGACCCTTTACATGGAGTTTGATTGACAGGCAATCTGACCAATAATAATGCAGAATCTGCCATTTTTGTTCGACAAACAAACCAGACAGGAGAGTAGTTTAACGTTTGTGGAGTTGAACTTGAAAAATGGTGTGAATTGACATCTTTCCACAGTTTGAACAAGATACCTTCTGATTATTTTGATTATTTTGTGCTATAATTGGTAAAGAGGAAGAGATGATCGGTTCGCATGCCACTTGAACTGAGGCGCTACAGTGATCTGTCACGACACATTATAGGGCCACAAAACTGTATTTGTTTTAATTTTAAAAAAGGACCAAATTTGAAAATTGAGACTTTGTTTCATACCTAAAGTAACCTGCTCTGTCTTGTCTGACAGCTCCCTCTTTGCTCCCCAATGTATTTTTTCACTGTGTGAGAACATAATGTGAAGCGTGAGAGCGCCATGGCTTGTCAGACATAGCAACAGTAATGAAGGGGGGCAGGTCTTTCGCGAAGAGTCAATTGCATTGCAACACTTCAGAACCCATATAGAACTCTCTAGGAGCCACATAGAACACAATACCAACCATCCTTAAAGGTATAGTTCACCCAGAAATGAAAATTCTGGAATCATTTCCTCACCCTCATGTTGTTCCAAATCCATAAGATTTTTGTTCATCTTCAGAACACAAATGAAGATATTTCTAATGAAATCTGAGAGATTTCTGTCCCTCCATTGACAGTCTACGCAACTACCACTTTGACGCTTCAAAAAGTTAATAAATAGATCATAAAACTAAGAATGCCCTATTTGCCACCCAGAACACACTACATAGCAACTGCATAGCAACGTCTTAGCAGCCACTTAGAACTCCCTATCAGCTACACTTTATCAACTACATGAAAACACCCTAGCAAAACAACCTCTAGTGCCTTAGAGGTGCCTTTCCATAGCAGCCACACAGAACACACTAGTGACCACATAGCTACTGCTCTAGCAGCCACCAAGAACTTACTAGCAAGTGCATAACATACCAAGAAGCCACCTAGCAATACCCAAGAAACCATCAGCAAAGCAACAAGTTAAAATAATTCAGAACAGCCTAGTAACCACTTAGCAACACCCTGGAAACTATCAACAACCCCCTAGCATCACAACATCAAAGCAAGTTTTCTACAGGCAGCACCGCTCACTTTTTTCTAACAGGATAATATAATTTTTCCCCCTATAGTCAATGCCACAAAGCAGCCAACCTGTTGCTTTGTACTGATTTTGATCTCACTTCATCTGAGCAAACGCTAGCATTAGCAATGCAGTTTATGATAAATGTGTCATGTTTCAGTGCTGCTTGTTTGAATTCTGCCTGCGTGTTTGTGTGCATTAGAATGACAGATTCCCATCAGCATGTGTTGCTATAAATAGTGTTGGTAGCGAGAAGCGTAATGCGGTTTAGTCAGAGTGTGTAAATGGGAAGCTCTGTGTGTCGTTCCCTTCAGGGTCTGTTGAGTGTGTGGGCAGACAGCAGACCACGTCACAATCCGGTGTGATGGCTACGCCAAGCGTCTCTACGTATGCACACATCATGTCTTTTCTGGCACTTGTTTCTCAGGGAAGGAGAGCAAGAGTGGCTGTATAGCAGAATTCATTAGTGGTGTTATATCTAATGAGTGTTGAATCGGACTAGTCAACACAATCACATGTAACTATTTTAAGTTTTGACAAAGTAAATTTGAACTACAATTTCAAACTAAACAGGTTTCTGTTGGTCAGTGTGGCAACCCTGCAAACAAGCCTGCACTGGACCTTTACAGGCTGCCAGTGCAGGGCCCCTGAGAATTTGCTCATTGGCAAAACGTTGGCCCCTTAGCACTCACCCTGCACGGGCAGCCCTCACTTAGCCTCCAGGAAGCCTTAGCACTGTTTTATTGAAAATAATAAAGTTTGAAGTCACCATTATGGAGGTAAGCGCTTGCTTTAGTTGGGCTCTTGACCCTTGACTTTTTAACTTAAGTTTTTTTCTGGCTGCTGTAACTGTGTGTTTCTGAAGCACATTTGTTATAGCAAAAGTTGCAAGAAAAACTGATTCCCTGATCTCACCCAGAGCTTGATCACTGAGGACATTATTTAGATTTAATTATTTCACATTATAGTAACCCTAGAATACAACTGCATAAAATTTTGTCCTGCTTTAATATTTTGAACATTTTCAAGTCGTTATGCAGAAATTATTTGGATGGGATTATGTAGACTCACACAGATATCAAGATTCAGCGTATGAACCTCAACAATGGTAAGTCAATAAAATATTCAGATAAACTCTGAACATCAAAAAACAAGCTTTTTGTTGATTGTCACCATTGTTGAGGTTTATACGCTGAATCTTGATATCTACAAATACTATAAAGTACTACCTACAAGTACTATAAAGTGAAATTATTAAGCCTAAATAATGTTCTCAGAGATCAGCCTCTGGATGAGATCAGTGAGTCAGACTGAATCAATAATAAGTAACCATCAGCATCTTATAATTTTGTCTTCTCACAACTTTTGCTGTAACAAATGTGCTTCAGAAACACACAATTACACCAGCCAGAGAAAACCTTAAGTTAAACAGTCAAGGATCAGGAACCCAACTAAAGCAAGCGCTTACCCCCATAATGGTAACTTCAAACTTTATTATTTTCAATAAAACAGCACTAAGGCTTCCTGGAGGCTAAGTGAGTGCAGGGCCAGTGCGGCCAGTGCAACGTTTTGCCAATGAGCAACCAATGAGCAAATTCTCAGGGGCCCTGCGCTGGCAGCCCTAAGTGGGCCCGTAAAGGGCCAGTGCAGGCTTGTTTGCAGGGAAGCCATTCCCCATTTGGGGAAAAATAAATAATAAATTAAATTATTTTTATTTGCAGTTTGCTAACTGACTTTTGCACTTGACTTCTGGGAACAAGGAGCCTTTTTTAATGTCAGTTTGGACAATCTGAGATGGAAATTTCCAAGCACAGTTAGTGAGTGATTAAATGATGGTGAGTGAGTAAATAAATAATATAAAAATCATGCACTAATTTGAGAAAAGAACAGAACATAATAACCATTCATCACTTTACTGTAACAAACTTGGATGATTGGGTATGAAATAATCTATTTGTATGAAGAAATGGACCTCTGTCTGGAAGCATTTTCATCCATTTACAAAAATACAATAGACCATGAACGTAAAGTATTCAGAATTCTGAAGATCAAACCAAGTGTAAATAAATGAATCATGGAATCATGGCAAGAATCTGACATCGGCTTAAATATATCTGTAGGTATAGAGAGGCTTACTTTTGAGAAGATGATGTGAAAAACTGCAAATCCACCCTAACTGCATGTCTGGAATGAAGAATCATTGCAATGTAGACCAATAGAACTTAAGATATACTTAAGGTCAAGGCATAAGCCATATATAATTTGATACAAATAAAAACAAGACTGAGGAAAAGCAAGACACCTTAAACATCTGCTGCTTGTGCTCAACATATTTTGGGCACTACACATTGCCCAAAGGCTTATAAGAGCCTCAGTTAGGGAGAAGATTCTGAGATAAAAGTGTATTTATTATCTGAAGAGCTTTCAGGCCTCAGTTTGGCATATTCCTAACATAGCACATCAAACTGAGAAGAACATTATGCTCGAGTGAACAAGGGTGGTGGCAGCTTCACGCTTTAGGGATGGACCTCTGTGGCAGGGTCTTGGAAAACTCCAGGAAAGAAGGAAAAATACATAGTGCTAAATACAGGAATCTCCTGAGGCAAAGACCTGATGCATGTATGCAAGAGGATGGGGCTTAGAGTTCAGTTCATCCGCCCACAGGACAATTACCTCAAACATACTGGAACATGCAAAAGAACCACGGTAGCGACTTAAAGCCACACAAATATATGTCCTCAAGTGCTTCACTTAAAGCCCAGATGTCACTCCAGATAATTATTTCTGGGTCCAGAACAGTCTTGAAGATGAGAGAGCACATTATTCCTGTGCTCATCAATCTTCACTGCTATACCTGTACGATACAGAATTCATTACAAAGTGCTGCTATATGTCTTCAAAGCTTTGCATGGCTTTGCATGGCTTTGCACCTGATAATGTTTTTTATTTAATCAGTCTGCATCAATCTAATAGGTCTCTGTGTTCAAATGATCAATTACACCTTGTGTTTCCTCGCTTGAAATGCGAAAGTGATCAGGCCTTTTCTGTTGCAGCGCCCAAGGCTCCTACCCTTAGTGTATTTCAGAGTGCGCTAAAAAAGCTTTTGAAAATGCTTTGTAAGTTGTGGTTGTTATTGTTTGTTGTGGTATGTGTCTTATTAGTTTATGTCTGTTTTTATTCTTTTATTTGTGATACTGGTAAAAAATGTATAGCCTGAATGCACTGTAAGTCGCTTTGGATAAAAGTGTCTGCTAAATGCATAAATTATTATTATTATTAATGATTAAATTATTTATTCTTCCTGTACATAACTTTGGTTCTTGTGGTATTGAATGTGCTTTAGAAACTTTTGAGTTGAGAACTGTCTTGAAGGAGCCAGAACAGTTTTGCCAAGAAAAATGATTGTCCACTGTCACAAACGGTTACCCAAAGGGCATATTCGACGAAGTGTTAAAGATGTATTAAAGAAGCAGTATTCACAAAGAATTTAACTTCTATAGTGTGACAAATCTGAATCAGAAGGCTACTTTTTAGGCTACTTTTCCTCACCAACAAGCCATTTCAGATTTATTACATTTTGTATATATATATTTT
>NW_015552618.1:688894-689277 GCF_001515605.1 Sinocyclocheilus anshuiensis | reverse complement strand
ATAGCCTGAATGCACTGTAAGTCGCTTTGGATAAAAGTGTCTGCTAAATGCATAAATTATTATTATTATTAATGATTAAATTATTTATTCTTCCTGTACATAACTTTGGTTCTTGTGGTATTGAATGTGCTTTAGAAACTTTTGAGTTGAGAACTGTCTTGAAGGAGCCAGAACAGTTTTGCCAAGAAAAATGATTGTCCACTGTCACAAACGGTTACCCAAAGGGCATATTCGACGAAGTGTTAAAGATGTATTAAAGAAGCAGTATTCACAAAGAATTTAACTTCTATAGTGTGACAAATCTGAATCAGAAGGCTACTTTTTAGGCTACTTTTCCTCACCAACAAGCCATTTCAGATTTATTACATTTTGTATATATATAT
>NW_015552618.1:681405-688821 GCF_001515605.1 Sinocyclocheilus anshuiensis | reverse complement strand
TCTCTAGGATTGGTCATTATTTCAGTGATTAATGTGTTTCTGGCATGTTAAATGTTTTGAAAAAAATATTTTGGAAATAAATGTTGTGATGTTGCTGAAACAATGCCATAAAGAAAGCACAATGTTATCAAGCTAAAGGCAGTCCAATGAAAAATGAAAAAATGAAAAAAAATAAATAAATAAATATATTTATATATTTTTTTTTTTTTTTTTTTTTTTTTTTTTTTTTTTTTTTTTTACGTTAGTACATTTTGATCAAATGTTTTGAAACCAAACATTTTTTTTCTGTAGAATACCATGCTGAAGAATATTGTTTAATAATTACAGAGACACAGGTAAATAAATTTAAGAAAAAATACAATTAAATGTGCTCAATATACTATGTCGGTACTTCATTAAAGTCATCTAGTTTGCACCTCTGCCAAGACCTCTCATTCTTGATGAGTTTCCCACCTTCTAGTAGCTCCCTCAAGGGTGTAAACTTGTTCCCCAGAGAAAGAGCAAATCTCAATTTCATCAGGTCTGGTTGTGTGCACTTCTGTGTATTTGAGTTTGAAAGCAGGCTTGTTTTTTTGTGTGTGTGCGTTTGTGTGTGTGTGTGTGTGTGTGTGTGTGTGTGTGTGTGTGTGTGTGTGCACGCCAGGGTAAAGCCTGTGTCAATGTATGCTTTTGTTCCACGCTGGGGTCATCATGCAGTATTTATAAATGTGAAGACGTATAGCTGAATAGAACACCACAGTCCCTTTTGGGACTTCTTATGTTACATATGCACCTCATTCATACATTTAAAACACTCATACATGTATATGCTAGTGCAGGTTATATGAAAGAGATTATAAATAATTGGTTTTGAAATTTGTCAAATGCTTAACACACAGCTGGGTTTATATCTGATTTGGCTGCCCCTGTTATGACAAAGAGATTAGAACTCCCATTTAAAAAAAAAAAAAAGGTAAATCATGCATAAATATCAGACTAAATCATTTCAAATCTGTTGCTGTGTGACATTGCAGTCCTTTGCATAAAAATATTTTTAAAAAGTTGGATTATCATATAGCCCTGTGAGATGCCTACAAAGACAGCATTTTCAAAAAGTAAGCAGCAGTCCCAGAATGCATTGGGGTGAGGTCAGTGCAAAAAAATTGCCACTTTCCTACATTTATAAATTCTAAACAGAAACGCTAAAGCAAGCTATCTGTGGAATAAGTCAGTTCATTTCAGGAGCTACAGCTAGGGTTGGGAATCGAAAATTGATTCCGATTCCAGAATTGGATACTTAAGGACAGGAATCGGATACTTGTCAAATTAAGCAATAAATGCATAAATGATGTATATACAAACAAAAAACTGGCTATTCTGGTTGTGCATCCCTTCTCAATATGTCCTTCTCTTTTGTTTTTCAGGTATGATGTCGACTCCAAGAGCACCAACCTTTCAAAACATGTAAGTCTCAGAAATTGCTCCATGTTTCATTATAAACTCTATAAACCAGTGGTTCTCAACCCGCGGGCCGCATGCTACATGAGCAGACCTGCACTCACGTAATTAACGTTACGCATTTAATGAACACTTACAAGCGTGCACTTTGGCAGAATTCAATTAAAATAGTCATCAGCAGCCATTAGTTCGGTAAAGTTGAGCATCAGAATGGACAAATTTGTTATTAAGGGAGAAAAACGAAATGTGGAAAATGCCAGTGAAGGAACACATACAAACAAGAATAGTCGCAGTATCAGTAGTGAAGGTAGGAGAGTGCTGGACTTTCGGCATCAACTTTCGGTTTGCCCCGCCACTCACTTGAAGATGTTCAGGCAAAAGGAAACACCCATACTATGCAGCAATCATCTCTAGAGAGAACCTCAGATTATTAAATTCGAATATGAATTCCATATTTGGATCAACATAGGCTACATTTGTGAATGCACATTTTCTGCAATGTTACGCGTCAAGTCACGCTTCCATGCGTGTCTTACAGACTGCAACTTACAATCGCACCTTCATTGTGCCGTTACTCCTTTCGTGCCGAATTTCACAAAATTGTTCAGCTCCCGACAGCATCAGGTGTTTTATTAATGGTGAGTAGAATTATTTATTTATTTACTTCAATGAATGTAATCGATTAGATATCATAATATTTAGGCTATAATATTATAAATCTGGTTGTTTTGTATTGGTGATGTAATATGTAAATGATATGCGTGCAGCCCGTGAGACTCAGTGGAAAAAAAGGTTGAGAACCACTGCTATAAACCCTTACCCTGTTGACCACCTCTAGACTATTATGAAGTTTAGGATGTCATCATACACACTCGCCCCCACAGTAAAACCATCTCATAGTGCTTGTAATCAGCAGGTGTGTATACTGTGATTCTGGATTTATTATTTATTTATTTTTTTAGATTAGTGTATTGATCTTCTGGACACCATCCTTTAAATGAGGAAATTCAAACAATAAATACCATTTTGTGGCTCTTTAATGTGTTGTGACGTATCGCTGTAGTGCCTTAGTTCAAGCGGCACATGAACCGATCATCTTTTCATATTTACTAGTTAAAACATGAAATAAACATGAATGAACATTAGAAAGTATTTTATTTCACTGCAGAAGGACGTCAGTACACACCATTTTTCAAGTTTAAGTCCATCTATGTTAATCTACTCTCCTGTCATCGGTCAAAATGGTGGATTTGGTAACAAACATGATTGGTCAGATCACCTGTCAATCAAGCTTCCTGCAAAGGGTCAAGTGGAGTCTAGGATTTTTGGCAATTCCTTGACATTTACAAGGCAAACTAGCAATAGTCAGGTAGTAGTAAAACTGAGGTCATTTAATACTAGATAATTCAGCATTTGTAGCACAGGATACTGTGGGCATCCATCAATGTGGCAAAGTGGAACTGTTTATTGAAACAAATCATGGCTTGTAGTAAACCACCCACCAACAACACCATTGATCTAAACCAGCCATACACTTCACTGTAAATCTGCCATATCCCAAGCAGCACTCGCAAGCATTTGTACAAGCATTTGTACATTTGTACATTCCAAGATGGCGCTGCTGAGTTCGGATGCCGTCCAGGTCGCTCCACTTAGATTGTGCTTTTATTTACTTTTGTACTTTCCTTTGCTCTCTCTTTTTACACACATATCGTCTGCACTGATCACTTACGACAAAAGAACACTTTTGGACATTGGACACCGCTACACTAACCTGTTTCAGGACACTTTATCCTCCAACCCATCGTGGCCATCTGAGATTCTCCGGAACACCGAGATGAACAATGGCCACCTGAATAGGACGAGGTTCGGAGGGCCCTAAAGCGAGTGGACGTCAGGAAAGCAGCAGGTCCTGATGGGATTTCTGGCCGTGTTCTAAGGTCCTGTGCTGATCAGCTCGCTGGCTTGTTTACATCCATCTTTAATGAGTCCCTTGTTATCTCGGTGGTCCCCACCCCCTTTAAAAAAATCTGTCATCATCCCTGTGCCTAAGAACAATAACCCCTCTTGCATTTTAATGTTACTTGCTCACTTTCCTAGTAAAGCTGTGCTAACCAGTATTTTCCTCCCGCAGTGCGCTGACAGACCGGCGGAAAGACTCGTGAAGATGAAATAAAGCAGTAAAAGAACATTAAATCTAACATCTCAGAGATTAACATCTCATCTAAATATTTATTAAGCCTACAGTATACTGTCCTGTGCATTTTATTTTATTCTTATTTTTTATCTTACTTTTTCCATACCTATATTTATATATAATTTTCTTGTGTTTGTATTCTTTAATAATTGCACTGTCCATGGAGCGGATACATTTTACATTTCACTGCTGGTCATATATTCCCTATATAACCATGTATGTGACAAATAAAAATCTTGAATCTTGAATCTTGAATCTACTGCTATTGTTTCCTGCTGTGATCATGTTGACACACTGTAAAGAGACAGATAAACTGATCTCTCCACACATCATGCACAAGAGTAATTGAAAACACCCTCAGTGACTCCAGTGAGCATGCAGGATCCATCCCTGAAAATTACCACCTCAAAATTATCTAACAAATCAGACACAGTGCCTCCTGGTGCTTTGCTCCCTCCCTTAGTCACCCAGAAATCAATATTACTCTCTTCCCCCCTGACTTGGAAAGGCAAACACTGCTTGTCCACTACCAAAGGGAATTGTGCGTAAAACCATTATAGGATGTGTTGAAAGGCAAAGAGCGACTACGTTCTCAGGTGAAAATTAAGAGAAGGGGCAGCAGGGAGAAAACCACGCATACAGAGACAGAGAAAGAAACAGTGAGAGATAGATGAAGAAAGAAAGAGGAAGAGAAGGAGGTCTTCATAGAGTTGAAGACAATAATAAAGATAGAACATTCATATTAATCTTTATTAATACAAATTGAGAGTTTAGTCGCCAGCAGTAATTAAGAGAAGCGGTAGAACAAGTGATCATGGGAAAGTCTGTGTCAGTGAAAATGAAGCATCTCATAAATTACTGAGGATGAACTCAGAGAGCAAAAACTAGTGTCTAAATTAGTGACAGTCACATTGGAGAGAAAAAAAGTTCACCCCCAAAAAATTGTTTTTATTTATCGAAGAAACAACAATCGCGCTGCTCTTTTCCATACGACAAAAGAATATAGATTGCAAGCTGGCAAAAAAGTATTGTAAAAATATTACACTCATTCACTGTATTCAAAGCCTTCTGAAGTCACATGGTTACTTTTGTGAGGAACACACTGAAATTCTTCCCCTCCGCCATATCACTCAAATCTCATTTGCATTCTCATATCCAAAACTGCTGTGTCACATTTGGTTACAAGACATGTGAGAACTAATGCAACATTAATTTCAAACATGACACTATACTTTTTCACACCATTGAGGCTGGGATAAGCCCAATCAGTTTAGTTGATTTTGACTAAATATTTATTTATTTATTAAAAGTAAATCATCTAGCTAGACCTGTTGCCCTTTAAATGATGGAATTATTTTGTCCACCCTATCAACTTGGCATCACAGGAAGTGTACTTCTTTGGCTTGAGTCATGGGGAGATGCTTCAAGGTTTGCTGAAGGGGAAGACTCAGAATAACATGAAGTAATCCCTGGGGTGCCTCAGGGTTCAGTGATTGGCCCCCTTCTCTTCTCGATATATCCAAGTTTTTCAGTCAGCAGATGATTAAATTAAATTTGCATGTGTATTTGCACATTTATAGATAAGCATACAATTTGCATTACCTGTCCTACCATACCTATTTGTTTATTATTTTGAAAAAAAAAGTCCTACATTATTACACTGAAATAAATAAAAAAAATACAAACACACCCGCTAGGGCAAAGCAGTTTGTCTCATTTTCATTCTTATTCTCTGGATGTTTTAATTTTCTCGTTTCCTTTGATCATTCTCGCTCCACTGCACTTTCCATTGATGCACATTTTTATTAATACAGAATAAGGTAAATGAAGATCTATCATTTTTAGCATTCCGGCTACATTACACAAACAGTACCGCCTACCCTTATAAAAACTGCTGTTGCAAAGGTCAGTGGGCTGGAACTTCACAGCTCTGCCAGGAAAATCATTTGAATTATTTTGGCTTTTCCAAGCAAAACTTTGTGCGTCACTTCAGATTGATTATCAGAGGGGTGACAACTTTTCCACATGGTGTTTGAACAGTTTCAGTCTTTAAAATAATGTGATGTTTGATTATATTATTGCTTACATTAGTGGTTCCCAACCTTTTTTTCATAGGGCCCTCCTACGTACACATATGATAATCTGAGCCCCCTACCACCCTCCATATTATATATATATATATATATATATATATATATATATATATATATATAAAAAATGTGATAGATGCATGGTTACTGCTCATTTTAAATGTATATATATATATATATATATATATATATGCAATTATTATATTAATGTTTTGTCTCTTAGAAATGCACATTTGACATTGAATTGACAGTAGTAGTAGTTTGAGTTAGGATGCAGATGTAAATTGATGTTCATTATCACAATCTGTAACATCTCTAAAGATTGTAACAACCTCCTTTTTTATATGGTGAAATGTAATTTTTCTGACTGTTTGGTATAGCTTAATCACAAATATACTGTAATTACATTCCATTACTCCTTTAATACATTTAATACATGTCTACATTAATATAATAAATTCGATATAAATATCCCACATTTCTGCCACAATAATATGGTGCAGTTAGTGTTACTACAATAAATCCAAGGTTAACGATGGCGATTTGTAGATTGAAAAGCCTTCTGACTGTATCGTTGCACACAGTGTTTTTCTGCTGTTTGTCAGCGCTGTTTCATCTGGATTTACACTAGTTTATATCAGTCATTTGTGTTCTTCGCTGAATTCAAGCGCTTCACACTGGATCTCACAGTGCTGTTTAGTGGTTGCGTGATCAGTGAGTAAACACATCTGCTTTAGTCAGCTCGCTCTGCGCTGCGCCACCATTTGAAACAAGCGGTTAAATGGTCCGTGGGACACGGTTCAAATGAGTAGCATTCAATCGAATATTTATCGAGCTTGTTTTATTGAGGAAAATTATATCACTATAATTATAGTTATCGTTTTATCGCCCAGCCCTACCTCAAAGTATATATGCTATATATACTGGACCCCAGCTTTCTGTGTTGGCGGGACGGCGCTTCAGCGGTGGTCGTTCCAGTGTCGAGTGGGTTGCGCACTTCAGGCTGCACTACCCCCTGTCGTGTTGTAAGAGGCAATCTCCCCTGTGCGCCTCAGCACTAAAAGAGCATTTCCTAAAAGAGCAAATTTCTCTAAAAGAACTCCACGGGTGCGTCTTTATAAAGACGACGGATCGTCCTTATAAGGATGCCGTTTCACCCGTGCGTTTCTGGGTGCGGTCGTTTAAGCACGCTGAGGTGGCCTTCGTGGATGAGTCATGTTCTCATTGCGGGAAGATGACCATCTCGGAGTTGCGAACTAGGCTCCGCTACTCGCAAAGGGGCGGAGTCCCGTTGCCGCTACCACGATCTGGGGCTCGTTCTGGTGGAAGGCAGACGAGAACCACTTCCAGCTCGCAGTCCTACTGGCGAAGGATGCTATAGAGCCGGTCCCTCCAGCCGATATGAGGTCGGGGTTTTACAGCCCTTACTTCATTGTACCCAAGAAAGGCTTGGACCTGCGAGTTTTGAAACGGGCCATTCATCGGCTACCGTTCAAGATGTTGACACAGAAGCGCATCTTCGGGTGCGTCCGTCCCCGAGATTGGTTTGCAGCGATCGACCTGAAGGACGCGTACTTTCGTGTGTCGATCCTTCCGCGCCACAGACCATTTCTGCGGTTTGCGTTCGAAGGATGGGCATACCAGTACAAGGTCCTGCCCTTCGGGCTGTCCCTGTCTCCCCGTGTCTTCACG
>NW_015552618.1:672895-681023 GCF_001515605.1 Sinocyclocheilus anshuiensis | reverse complement strand
GAGGTTCTAGGTGACCTACCCCAGGAGGTAGTGAACACTATCACTTCGGCAAGAGCACCGTCTACGAGACACGCTTACGCCTTGAAGTGGAACCTGTTCGTCGAGTGGTGTTCTTCTCATTGAGAAGACCCCCGGAGATGCCGGTCGTGCTTTCCTTTCTGCAGCAAGGGCTGGAGCGAAGGCTGTCTCCCTCCACCCTCAAAGTCCAGGTTGCTGCTATTGCTGTGTACCATGACCCGGTGAATGGGAAGTCCGTAGGTAAGCATGACCTCGTCATCAGGTTCCTTAGAGGGGCCAGGAGGTTGAATCCTACCCGGTCCCCCTCTATATCCTCTTGGGACCTGTCTCTAGTGCTAAAATCACTACAGCAGAGCCCATTCGAGCCTTTGCATTTAGTTGAGCTAAAGTTTCTTTCATTGAAAACTCTGCTCCTGCTTGCACTGGCCTCCATCAAGAGGACCTGCACGCATTTTCGATCGACAATTCGTGCCTAGAGTTTGGGCCGGCTGACTCCCAGGTAATCCTGAGGCCCCGGCCCGGCTACGTGCCCAAGGTTCCCACTACACCCTTCAAAGACCAAGTGGTGAACCTGCAAGCGCTGCCCCCAGAGGAGGCAGACCCAGCCCTGGCTTTGCTCTGTCCCATCCAAGTATTAAGGTGCTACGTAGACCGGACACAAAGCTTCAGGACCTCAGACCAGCTCTTTGTCTGTTACGGAGGCCGGCAGAAGGGGAATGCCGTCTCTAAGCAGAGGATGGCCCACTGGATTGTGGATGCCATCACCCTGGCTTATCAGGCACAGGGTGTGCCCTGCCCATTCAGGCTGCGAGCTCACTCAACTAGAAGTGTTGCATCCTCCTGGGCGTTGGCTCGTGGCGCCTCGCTGACAGATATTTGTAGGGCTGCGGGCTGGGCGACCCCCAACACGTTCGCTAGATTCTATAGCCTCCGTGTGGAGCCGGTATCCTCCTGTGTTCTCACCTCAAACGGGTAGTGGCGCCAAGAGGCCCCGGTTAGTGTCGGCTTGCTAAAACTGCTCCAGAGTGTCCTACAGTAGACCCTGTTGAGATCCTCCGTCACCCTCGGCAGCGGACGCGGCGGAACGTCCGCAGAACCTGAGGAAGGATGGGGCTTCCGCAGCGTCCCTGTTCCAAGTGGAGCGGGTACGTTTTCCCAGTGTTATCCAGTCTCACTTAGTAAGGTAGTGCTTTGAAAAATGGTGAGTGGAACTACTTGTCCCGAGCCCCGGCCTACACCAGATAGGGCGCAGGCGGCTCACACAGGGCACTGGAAGGGGCAGCACCATGGCGTTTTGGTAGGGATCCCAATTCGTCGGTCACGACGTGACTCGTAGTGACCGACTGAGCGAAAACCTGGTATGCATTGCACCTGCTGCCTTATTATACTCACGCTGTGATCAGCGGCAGCTGGATGCAATAATTGCATGCCAATGTGCATTGGCTCGTTTAGTTTACACTCGAAGTAGATTGGTCTATCGAAGCGATATCCCAATTCGTCGGTCACGACGTGACGTCTCCGTTCCCTCCTTCAGGTAACGAGGGTTACCATACGTAACCGAGATGGTTTCCAACTATGTGACAATGGTCTGGAAGGGCTATTTTCTGCTTCAGCACAGCAGTGCCTTGGTGGGCAAGGTCCAAAAAGAAAAGATTTACTGAGTCTACTGTAAAAGAACTTAAACTGGCTTGAACCAATCCAAAACCGCCAATCCAAAAACTGACCACCTTTCGGGATGCATTGGAACACTGACTCTGAGTCAGACCCCATCGCCACGGACCAAAGCCCAATAGTCATGTGCCAACACCTACTGGAAAGCTTCCCAGATAGGGAGGGCCGACTCATTATAAATGCCTATGATTCTGAATTTAAAAGTTGAACAATCACACAGAGCTGTGGGGTTTTGGTGACGACATAATTTTGTCCATATTGTGTACTGTAGTTGATAAATCAAAGCTTATCTTTGCTCTTACCCAGTGATTACAGATAAAGTTGAAGAAATCTCAGATATACTATAAATAGACAACTTGAAATACTGACCTTTCGTCTTGCCATATCGAAAAATGCCACCCAGTCCCCTTTAATGTTCTCTCTCATTGCAGGATTTCCTTGGCCAGGCCTGTTGTACATTGGGAGAGGTTGTGGGATCATTGGGTGGTCGTATGGAGAAGGCTCTTGGGTAAGAACTGCTCTATTTGGCTTCTTTCCTCCATTTATAAAGCTCACATCCTTTTAGTGTGATAGATCATTGGTTTTCAACTCTAGTTTTGGGGACACACTCCTCTGCACATTTTGAATGTCTTCCTTTTTTAACACACCTGATTCAGATAATTAGCTTGTTATGAGAGAGTACTATGAACTGCACAGAGTGCGTCAGATAAGAGAGACAAAATGTGCAGAGCTGCCTGTGGGACCCAGGATGGGAGTTGAGAATCACTGTGAAAGATCCCATTCTCATTTATCATCCAACAACTTTGTCAATGGTCTGCCAGTCTGGCAGCAAATTATAAGGAATTTTAATAAATAGGTAACTGCACTTTATATGTTAGTCGAACATTCTCTTTTGTCATTAAACATTTTGTTTTGAGCATGTGTTGTTCAAGAACTGTTTAATAAAAATGTATCTTGTAAATGTTTCTAAATATTTTATTTCATGTTTTAATTCTCACACTGTTTTGTTTTGTTTTGTTTTTGACTGCCTGTCTTGACCTTTTTTTCATCCAGGTTAAATAACCAGAAAAGTGTTTTTTGAGAAACTGCCGTTCTTAGCTAATCTGAAACCAGTTTGATATTTGATGCAGTTAAAGCTTAAAATTCAAAACAATCACAGTGTGTTGTGTACAGTTTAACAGTGTGTTAAAATACAGTTCGAATTTACATTTATTCATTTAGCAGATGCTTTTATCCTAAGAGACTTACAATTGAGGAATACAACAAGTGATTCATCATAAAGAGGCAAATAAACACAGGAAGTGCTCGTAATACAAAGTCTCAGACATTGTTCAGATTAGTACAAGCTAGACAGAGGGGGATTAAGGAAAGAGAAAGCAATGTTTTGTTTTGTTTTGTTTTTGTTTTTTTATTATTTGCAGTCAAATGTTGACGAAAGAGATGAGTTTTCAGCTGTCGCTTGAAAATTGTTAGGGATTCAGCATTCCGCATGGGGGTGGGAAAATCATTCCACCAGCTAGGAACAGTGAAAGAAAGTGTTCTGGAAAGTGATTTAGTGCCTCTCTGTGGTGGTACCACGAGGCAGTGCTCACTTGTAGATCTCAGGCTTCTGGAGATGATGTGGATGCTGAGCCTGTGGCTGTTCTATATGCAACCATCAATGTCTTGAACTTGATGCAAGCCGCAACCGGTAGCCAGTGCAGGGAGATAAAGAGAGGTGTGACATGGGTGCTTTTGGGCTTGCTAAAGACCAGTTTTGCTGCTGCATTCTTAATCATTTGCATGATGAAAGTCCAGCCAGAAGAACATTGCAGTAGTCCAGCCTAGCCTGTTGTGCAGCATGCTCCGTTAGGAAGTGCCTGATCTTTCTGATGTTGTGTAATGCAAACCTGCAAGATTGAGCAGTTTTTGCAATGTGGTCTTTGAAATTCAGCTGGTCATTAAAGATTACACCAAAATTTCTGACCAAACTTGATGGGGTTATTGTTGATGAACTTAGCTGGATGGTGAAATCAATCTGTAGATTTGGAGTGGCAGGGAAGAGAAAAAGCTTAGTCTTTGTCAGGTTGAGCTGTAGGTGGTGTTCCTTCATCCATGCTGAGATGTTCTCCAGGCAGCCTGAGATCCGTGCAGCTACCGTTGGATCCTCTGGTTGAAATGAAAGATAGAGCTGTGTGTCATCAACATAGCAATGGTAGGATAAGCCATGTGCCTGTATGATGGGTCCCAGTGATGTAGTGTATAGGGAGAAGAGGAGGGGTCCAAGAACTGATCCCTGAGGAACCCCAGTGACCAGTTGATGTGCTTTGGATACCTCCCCTGAAAGACCTACCTGCTAGATAGGATTCAAACCAGTGAAGTGATGCCCTGTGATGAGAGGGTGAACAGGAGGATCTGATGATTCACAGTGTGTCAAAAGCGACAGATAGATCCAGCAGAATGAGAACTGATGATTTGGAATTAGCTTTTGTAATCCGCAAGGCTTCAGTGACTGACAGTAGCGCAGTCTCAGTTGAATGTCCACTTCTGAAATCTGACTGGTTAATGTCCAGTTCGTTATTTTGTGAAATAAATAATGTTGCCATGCTTTGTACATTGCAAGAAAACACAGTACAAATGTTCCTTTGCAGAATTTATATGATGAAAGGAATGCTGGGAAATCATCAGGGGATTATAGCTGAGCAAACTGTGACACTGTAAGAAGTTTAGTTGAGGGTATAAAGTTCACATCGATTAATGAGCTGCTGCTCTTTATTCTGACTCCGCTCATTAAAGTCTTTATTCCACCTGCACAAACAAACCTTTGAGCTTCCTGTATCCTTCCCATCGAGGTCGTATTGTCACTCAGCACCTGATTTTTCTTAGGTTCCTTTCTGAGTCTACGTTATTGTACCTCAGCGCTTCCTCATGAAGGGAGGTAAACGCCTGCCTCACATACATTTCTCTGTGCTTCGGTTATCAAAGCAGGCTCATTAGATTGCCAGTGGGAGTTCAGTGTCTCACTGCGTCTGGGGGTCCCTGCACTGTTGCTCCGTTAGCTAAGCAGAGCCAAACGCCAGCACGCTCATTACATCCAGCTTAAGATAGACCACTGCTTCTGTTCAAGAAAATGAAGAACAAGGTGATTTGTGGTTTGTACATCCCTGCTGTTTGGAGTACTTGTAGCTTTGGTTGTACTTGCCACTAATAATATATGCTGACCAGAGAGGAATATACATAGTAAATGGCAAAACTGTCCATTTAGAGAACATTATGTAAAACGTTTGTGTAAACATTACTTTAGACATCTCACACACTGATGCGGCATGCAAAAAATGTACAAAAAGTATTATGAATATTAAACAGCAATGTTATACACAATGTATAAAAATAATAAAAAATAACCATAACTTCATATTATTAAATATTTTAATTAATATTCATTTATTAAAATCCATGCAACCATACAAAGGACAAACAGTTTGGAGAATGGATAGTTTAATTATTTAATTGAATTTAAATTAATATTAGTTATTTCATGAACATTGATTGATTGATTAATTGTGTTATCAAATTATAAATTATATTATAAATTACATTAATAATATTGTTATTATTTTTATTATTAATATACTTTTTTTTTTTTTACATAATTTAACAGATTTTTGTCAGAATGTATATTAGATTAAATAATATTGTTCACCCAAAAATGAGAATTCTGTTAAAATGCACTCACCTTCGCAAACCACACATTTTGAGATATTATATGTTTCGGTAGAATTATTGAGTGTTTATATTTACAGTTTTTCTGTGAATATTATTATTATTATTATTATTACATGTTGTTCTACAAAATTCTGCTTGGTTTGAAAGTGACTTCTGCATGAGCTGTGCTTCATACACAGCTAAACTACTGACAATAGACAATGGTCTTTTTTGACCGTGAAATTTAGCAAACATTTCGCTAATGTGACCTCACTTTTACATTTAGGGTTTTGTAATAACAATAGTAACAGTGATACTTACTGTCTCTCAGCAAACTTGGCTTATAGATGGATAGCTGTACTAATGACAAGGGTTACAAAAGCTGTTTTGGAGGCAATAAATCATGGCGAACCCCCACACCTGCACCTGAGGCCTGACAGGGTGGACCTTTAACAACCCTGATGACTGTTAATTACAGCTAATTACACAGTTCAATCACCCCGCCAATCGCGTTTGGGAGACGCTGCATGAAGGGAAAAAAATGTTGCTATTTCGAGCGCGGTTAGTGCAGTGCTTGGGTTTGTGTCTTGTGAGATGCACTATTCTGTTCCTAATGTCTGCTTGAATAGTCTTTTGAATGACTTTGGAGATCAATCTAAAAGAGTATAACACATTTGCAATTCTGTATGTGCCTGAAGTGTTTGCTGAGAGCAATACATGCATGTCTGACAGTGCAATCTGACGTGATATAAGAGATATAAGTGGTATCACTTATATCGATATTGCTTGTATCTCATGAGATTGCACTGTCAGGGTGATCAGTACCCCAACACAAAGCATCTCAGAATGAGAAAACTACAGACGGATCAGTTGGAATGGATGAAGCTGAAAATGCACCATAAAATGACTTCTGCATCATTAATAACAATGAGATCTCTCCACCGCTGAATTCAAGTGCTCTTACCTCAGCACCCGTGCTGAAGTGCACTCATTAAAGCCCAATGGACCATGCCACCCAGCAACTCACTGTGAACGCTTTCCACTAGAAAGGCAATATGTTGGGTGGCTTTCCATGCAAATTTTGATATCAATACAAATGCTGTTGAAAGCAATTGAGCACATGATATCAGTGCCATGATATTTAGATTCACTTGGCTTCATTTGCAGTGTTACACTTGGCATTGTATTATTACCGCCGCAAACAGCTGCAACACACTCTTCATACTCAAGTTTATGGTATTGTTAAGGGGTAATGATTTGAAGTTCTTCCAATTTTGGATGCAATTTTTTTTGCAAAACATATATTTTAGTTGCAATTATTGTGATCTCATTCTATTGCGCTCCATCTGTTTGATGCATGTGCAGCCGCTTTTTCAATGAAGTCTGAAGTCTAACGGATGCTCGCTTGCTGTCTGGACAAGCCTTTTTGCAAAATGGAAATACTTTCTAACATTTACAGATAAGGATAAAACCATATTGTAAGATATGTGCTGAGAAAAAAATATGCTTCAAATGCATTAAGCAGCACGCATCTGACAGGAGGGCAAGCCACGGTATGCTGAGTTAGTCTAAAAATAATAAAATATTTGTGATTAATGAATTATTGGAAATAGTTGTAGGAGATACTGTTATATCGCAGTGCTTTGTAGGATAAGTAGTTTATTCACTCAGAAGTATGCAGTCTTGTATCTAGTTCGTAATGTTATGATTCCTCTCAGAGCTGGTTTGATTCATGACTTACCACTCTTCGTTCTTTAATATGAAGAAATTGAATGTAAAAAAATACTTCCAAATCTGCAGTCAATGTAGGTGGTCACTGTTGCGCTCTAAACATCAAATATGTTCTGATTGGCTGTGATTTTGTTTTCATTGTGGACAGACAACAGTCAATGAGAACGTGACACAAATGTGTGTGGCATACAGCGATGGTGCCAAGAGAGAATCATAGTTTGAGTAATGAGATACAGCACTGCGAATAATGACCATTTGACTATCATATCGTTTCTTTCTGAGAATATGAAGTAAGGTCCATTTCTTAAATGCATTTCTATAAAAAACACTAAGAAAAAAGAAGTGGCACTTTACCGTTTGCTTGTAATTATACTTGTTATTTAATTCAGGTCTCTGTCGACCGAGGGGAGATAATTACACACGCGCAGACCGAAAAAAATAAACTGCCATTCCACTGCTGTGTCGCCAGTACTTAATTACCTTGCGCACTCAATATGCTGATTGCAAATACATGCATCTTGTTTGGGACTTACAGGAGGGACTAAATGTCAAAAAAAGGTAGAATGGAAGCATTTCTTAATGTGTTTGATACAGAAAAGTCTATTCTGATGCATCCTGGATGTTCTTGGATGAGACTTGAAAATTTAATATTAGAACAATGTTATTTGTCACATAGTTTATCACGCATCTTTGTTTCCCAACCGTTTTTGTCTTATGAACCTTCACAGCTCTGCTAGTAAGGCATTTTCAGACACCAAATCAGAAATATTTTTGGTCACACTTTATTTTAAGGTCTAATTCTCTCTATTAACAAACCATTAACTATGACCCCAGAGTCTGAACATGGACTGATCGCTGCTGATTCTGAACTTCACGACTCAGAATCCAAAGCGGGCACCAGTAGGCATCCAGCATTGCCACAATGCAAAACCCTTCTACAGAAAGCCCCTAGCCAGAAGAGGACAGAGCCATCACCATGGCAACAGACCCAGGTTCCAGACCAACCACTGGGAAAAGCCATGGA
>NW_015552618.1:666165-671456 GCF_001515605.1 Sinocyclocheilus anshuiensis | reverse complement strand
GTATTGTCAAGAGGAAAATGAGAAACAAGAGACCAAAAAATGCAGATGAGCTGAAGGCCACTGTCAAAGAAACCTGGGCTTCCATACCACCTCAGCAGTGCCACAAACTGATCACCTCCATGCCACGCCGAATTGAGGCAGCAATTAAAGCAAAAGGAGCCCCTACCAAGTATTGAGTACATGTACAGTAAATGAACATACAACATTTCACTAAAAATGTTTTTTTAATTGGTCTTATGAAGTATTCTAATTTGTTAAGTGAATTGGTTGGTTTTGTTAAATGTGAGCCAAAATCATCACAATTAAAAGAACCAAAGACTTAAACTACTTCAGTCTGTGTGCATTGAATTTATTTAATACACAAGTTTCACAATTTAGTTGAATTACTGGAAATAAATGAACTTTGCCATGACATTCTAATTTATTGAGATGCACCTGTATATATCAGGTAAGGTAAGTTGTAAAAGTAGCCAGCTAACATAATGTTTCACAGTTTTGTGTATTTCATTAGCTTATTTAGGCTAATAATATCGGCTGAGACATGTGATAGGACAAAAGTAGGAAAGCGAAATGCATGCACATCTTGGCGCAAATGCTATCCACATAAATTGACAAAACAAATTATTTCTTTCTCTCTTTGTGTGTAAGAATGAGGGTTATTTACTAATTACAAAAACATATACTGTGTGAATAACAATAACATATATTTTAATTAATTATTATTTAAATGTTCTTATTTTGTAGTCATATGCGTACTTTACGGTTTATAATTTCTGTTTTATAGGTTAAAAAAGCTAAAAAACTGGAACCTGCCTAAGTAGCTTGTATAATAAACTTACTCATGGTTAGAAATTCTTGATGTACAGTATAGAAATGTACAACTAAACTGCATCAGTAAATCTGCAGCTGAATTCGTAGTCAGTGTTTAGTCAGAATTGCACAAGATTCTCAGCTCTTACATCTATTTATTCTACATGACCAATTTCAATATAATGTTCCTCTTGAAATACAAAAAAATCTGAATGACTCCCCTGAAATATGTATGAGAAGACATCTTAGTCCTATGTATTAGATATCTCTGCTGGTTGCACAGGTTGGGGTTGTCATGGTGACTACAGGGTTTCTCACACTTCATGTCTTCCATTTGTTGGGTCAACTTATGTGCGCTGTAATGTTTCACAGTTCTGTATGGTAAAAACCTGTATTTCTGTCTAGCAGCTGTCTTACCCCTTATGACGTACAAAGCAGCTTGCGTATTTGCTGCATCATGATTGCCTTTTTAAAATGTTCTCATCACTCAGAAAGTTTATGTTACCCTTCAACTGATCGATAATAACAGCAAACTAATAAACCTATAAAGTTTGAATCAAGTAATCTTGTGCCGACCCTCGCTCTTACAGTGTTATATACTGGAAGTAATGATAGAGCACATACGAAAACTTGTTTACATTAATTACATATTCTAAGGAAAATATTAAATGATTCTAAAATATATTAAGTAAATTATTTGAGTTGTTGCTCAAGTAAATATCTTATTATTATTACATTTGAAAACAGTGATACTTTTTTCAGGATTCTTTGATGAATAAAAAGCATTTGTAACCAAGTATCATTGATGTGAATGACACTATATTTCATTTGTAATGAAGCATCAGAGGGAAAGCTTTCTGGTGAATAACTTCATTTCTGATCGAACACATGGTTTCAAAGACTACATAATATATCATCATTAAAAGAAAAATATAATATTATATATATATATATATATATATATATACACTCCCCTCCAAAAGTATTTGAACAGTGAGGCCAATTCCTTTATTTTTGCTATAGACTGAAACCATTTGGGTTTGACATCAAAAGATGAATATAAGACAAAAGATCAACATTACAGCTTTTATTTCCAGGTTCTGGATCTGATACACAACTTAGAAGATTGCACCTTTTGTTTGAACCCACCCATTGCTCATGTGACCAAAAGTATTGGAACATGTGACTGACAGGTGTGTTTTGTTTCCCTGGTGTGTCCTATTATATTGATTATTCAAACTATAAATAGCACTGAATGTCTGCGCTCAGTTTCAGATTTGAATTTTGCCTGTGCAGACTGCATTTATAGTTAGATGTGTAACCAACATGAAAACCAGAGAGCTGTCTATGGGTGAAAAACAAGGATTGGTGAAGCTGAGAGAAGATGGAAAATCAATCAGAGCCATTGCACAAACATTGGCCATGGCCAATACAACCATTTGGAATGTCCTGAGGAAGAAAGAAACCACTGGTGTACTAAGTAACAGAACTCAAACAGGTAGACCAAGGAAAACATCAGCAGCTGATGACAGAAAGATTGTGACAGCTGTAAAGAAAGACCCTAAAACAGCTGTTAGTCACATCAGCAACAACCTCCAGAGGGCAGGAGTGAAGGTATCAAAATCTACTGTTCGCAGAAGACTACACGAACAAAAGTACAGAGGGTACACCAGAAGATGCAAACCACTCATTAGCAAGAAGAATAGGAGACGAGCCTCAAAAATTCTGGGACAAAGTTTATGGACTGATGAGACAAAGATTAACTTTTACCAAAGTGATGGAAAGGCTAAAGTTTGGAGAAAAAAGGATCTGCTCATGATCCCAAACATGCAAGCTCATCTGAAACACAGTGGAGGTAATGTCATGGCTTGGGCTTGCATCGCTTCTTCTGGGACGGGCTCATTAATCTTAACATGACGGCAGCAGCAAAATGAACTCCGAAGACTACAGAAACATTTTGTCTGCCAGTTTACTGAAAGATGCAACCAAACTTATTGGGAGATCCTTCATCATGCAGCAAGATAATGACCCAAAACATAGTGCCAAAGCAACAAAGGAGTTCATCAGGGGCAAGAAGTGGAAGATTTTAGACTGGCCAAGTTAATCTCCAGACTTAAACCCTATAGAGTATGCATTTTACCTGCTAAAAAAGAGACTGAAGGGAGTAACCCCCCAAAACTGAAAGAAGCTGCGGTGAAAGCCTGGAAAAGCATGACAAAAGAAGAATGCAAACGTTTGCAAAATGCCCGATCTTTGAGCCTGTCAAGCCCCAAAATGGGCAAAATAAGCACTATTATTTTGATCATTTTGGGGCTTGACAGGCTCATAGATTGGGCTCAGTTCTAAAAAAAAGTAACTAAAGCAATGCTCACTTTGCTGTATGACAGATCGGTTCCACCCAGAGCACAATGGCATAGCCCCAGTCCAATTACATTCACTTAAACTCTGTACACATGAGAGAGCATTCGTAAACCTTAATCAAGACTTCATCCACCGAACTGTCTGTGCAAGAGTCAATTCATTATATTACCAACAGCAGAAGAATCCATCAGAGAGAGCCTGATCACGAGCACCAGCATACTGCTGGGAAACATTGTTACTCTACGGAAGAAGGGATTTTATTCGCTTTATTTTCACGTTAAAAGCTTTCCTATGAAGCTTGGTACATTTTAACCTTTTGATGTACAAAAATAAAATATTTCATGATGTGTCATGTCAGTTCTGTACAATATTATTGTCCAAGAGACACATTTATGACCTGAATACTCTCATTTTGTAATTCACAGGGGGATTCCAGGGAAGAAATGTGGGACAATTATTGTGAAGGCCGAGGAGCTTAGCAACTGCAGGGTAAGAGCTAATATTGATCATGTAAATTCAGGTCTTATTTGTGCCCCATGCTTGCTTATGCCCATCCAAGCTTGGCCAATATCACTCACTGCCAGTTACCTATAGACAATATATAGACTTATATGTCTTTAATACAGAAGTATAAACAAAGATAAACATAATCAAACACACCCAATAACCCAAACAATACCCAATATTTGTATGTGCTGTTGATTTTCTAGTAGATTTTTATGTGTGTAGAGTGTCACATTGTTAACTTAGCAACATGCTAACGCCAAACTGTGTTAAAATCAATTATAAGCCAAGTCTCCTGTGCAGTTCCATCATTGATTTTGTAATTTAGATTTTTTTTTTCAGATGGAATTGGTGTAGTAGAGCATCACATTGTTAGCTTAGTAACATGCTAAAGTCAAAACTCTATTGAAATCAATTGAGAGCCTATTCTCTCGTGTGCTTCCATCACTGATTTTGGTTTTTGGTAATGAAATTTTGTGTGTAGTAAAGCATCGAGTTGTTAGCTTAGCAACATGCTAATATGAAACTATTAAAATCAATGATAAAGCGAGTTTTCTATGCATATGCATCAAAGATTATATGATTTTGAGGGTCACACTTTATTTTAAAGGGGTCATATGATGCTATTTTAAAGATCATTATTTTGTGTATTTGGTGTAACAGAATATGTTGACATGCTTTAATGTTCAAAAAACACATTCTTTTTCAAATACTGTACATTATTGTAGGTCCTCTATGCCCCGCCTCTCTCAAACGGATCATTTTCAACAAAGCCCCCTCCTTTGACAAGCGCAGTCTGCTCTGATTGGCCAGCTGACCCAGTGCATTGTGATTGGCCGAACACCACAAGCACGCGTCGGAAATGTAACGCCCCTTACCATAATCGCAGGTCAAGACAGTTAATAATGTCGTTAGTTTTACCATCAGTTCAAGCCCGAAAGGGCAACAGAGTCGCGTGACAGACACAGTGATGATGCAGTACACAAGCCGCGGTTAAGACAGCTTTTTGTCTTAAGAAAAAAAAATCTTTTTTTTTAGAAATAGTTGTGCTGTTCTGTTGTAAATAAATCTTAACCAATGATTCCTAATTGCATCTACTTCCGGAAGGCCAAATAAAGTGCTTTTGCTTTCGCACTGAAACACAGTGTCTCCCTGACATGGCTGCATCAACATGACTGATGTTCCTGAAACCACACCTTATTTCTTTGCGTGCACATTTGGGTGGCATTATGCTAATATTTCCACATAGTGATGTAGATATGTGGGGGCATGTTAGAACGAGCCGTTTTAGGTAGGCGTGGCTGACTCTTAACTTTTATAAAGAATATCTCTTTGGATTTGAGACTTTAGTCTTTGCAACTTTACAGATCTTCTTTATGCACCAAGAGCTTGTAACACTCCAAAGAGAAAGGAAAACTTGAAATCGCATCATATAACCCCTTTAAGGTCCAATTCTCGCTTTTCGTAAGAAAAATATCCATATTCAAAATGTAATAATCACTTGAATCTAGCTTGCGCTCACGGTTGTAAACAGAAGCAGTTCCGGGGGAATGAAGAGGTTGGCTTTGTGCATGCGCCGCTCAGAAGTGACGCACGTGGAAGCGCAGGGGAGAGAT
>NW_015552618.1:634593-665938 GCF_001515605.1 Sinocyclocheilus anshuiensis | reverse complement strand
AGAAGAAAGTCATATACACCTAGGATGCCTCGGGGGTGAGTAAAACGCAGCCCAATTTTCATTTTGGGTGAACTAACCCTTTAAGTTTAGGTATTGGGGAAGTAGAATATGGTCATGCACAACATGTGCTTTATATGTACTAATAAACAGCCAATGTGTTAATAAAAGGCATACTAATAAGCAACTAGTTAATAGTGAGAATTAGACCCTATACTGAAGTGTTATCATTTTTAGTTTTGCTAATGTGTTTTTGTGTGCAGTCCAGTTTTTAGCTTAGCAACATGCTAACATCTAACTCTGCTGAAATCAGTTCTGTCCAAGTCTGAAGTTGTGCGCGTCACGTGATGAGCACTATTTGTGTGCTTCATAAAGCTGTTTCAGATCAGTTACTATGAAATTACATTTCATAGACTGCTGCCTATATAGTCAGGAGAAAGAAAGGCAGCTTGCTAGGAGCTAATCTCATTTGGCTTCTCAGCATGTCTGTTATAGTCTATTCAAAGTAGCCTCTTTATCTTAGTTGTAAAACACAGGATTCAGTAATAGCATGCATGATGTGCCAAGAACTTCAGCTATGCTCACACACACACACAGAAATGCAGAAAGACCTCTGCATTGCTAGCGTAATTGTTACATTTGTCTTTCACAACAGGGATCAATAGACCTTATCCCATTCCCTGCTGAAGCATTGCATCTCACACAGACAGTGAATGTGTGTCTACATAAACGCTTGTCAAATGGATTTCTGATTAGGCCTTTTAGCCTTGCCATCTGGGTACAGTAGTCAAGCAAACGTAACATGCCAAGCTGTTTAGCATTTGCATAATGTTAGCTGTCTAGAAACCCTGAATGACCAAATACTCAGCTCATTTATACTGATATTGTTGTCCCAAGTGCTCTAAATCCACACGTACACTCCCGTTGCCCGCATAACCTGCTTTTCTAAATCATTCTCGCCCTGCAGGAGTCTGTGATGATGCAATTTTGTGGCAACAAACTGGACAAAAAGGACTTCTTTGGCAAATCAGACCCCTTCTTGGTGTTTTATCGCAGCAATGAGGATGGAACGTGAGTAATACAGACACATGAGCGGATGCTTGCCAGTTACACGCACTACTCACAGCATCAATCTCATCTCAAGCCTCTATGTTGGGGAAATGGCTTTCCATTGAATTCCTTTAAGTTAATACCCATAGTCCTTTGCACCTGGATCAGCAGGGGTTCTTTTGGAATGGAACAATCACCCCTTATCTGATTGATTCTGTTCCTCAATAATTACAGATTCCTTCACTCAGAAAGAAAGGGGCTATTCAGCTTTGAGAAATTTATATTAAATATTTATGTATTTATTTAAGCTACAGTTCTATACAGTACAAAATAATTGTGTATATATATTAAATAACAATGAAATTTAAAGTACAACTATTCTGCATATATATATATATATATATATATATTGTCATTTTTCTGTTATAATAAAGTATTGTTCAATTATTAAAGAAGATTGAATGAGAAGTGCATACATTTACATTAAATACTTGATTTATTATATTTGATTTGATATTTTAAATTAGTGTGTTTATTTGTGCGATGACCGCTAAATTAGCTAATGTTTCCATTTGTTTAATATGTAGGATCATGATTCACCATCATCATCTGGTACAACAACAGTCATCTCTGAATACTCTATATTACAATTTAGCAGTAAACACACATACACACACGCACACACACACACACGCACGCACGCACACACACACACACACACACATCTTATGAGACTCATCTTCTCCATACTCTTAATGATGTTGGATTCTTTTGGAATCAATTATGAGTCAAATCTTCCATGTACTTAAAGGGATAGTTCACCTAAAAAAAATAAAAATGATGTCATGTCGTTCTAAACCTGTATGACTTAGATATTTTGAGAAATGTCTTAGTGCTCAGTTCTTTAAAATATCTTCTTTTGTGCTCTTTTGTGCTTTTTGGGTGAACTATCCCTTTAATGTGAGTGAGTGTTTCAAGAGTTACTCAAGAGGTTCCATTTCAGTAATGATGCTGCCTAGTCAGACAGCAGACAGGAAGGCTGCTCTCTAGAAGCTAATGTTGTCTTACAGTTTTTTTCAGCTGTTTACACACAAAATCTTTACTTGTCACACAATTTCTGAAACCTCACACTCAAACACCAGAACCACACACCAAATCTGCAAAACCATAAACTAATTCTCGGCCTTTGACTCATAAAACAATTTCAGTTTCATAAAACACAACACACAATTCTAACAAGAATAAATATTATGGAAAAGGTGTTTGCAAATGTTTGCTTTTGAGATGTGTTTGTGATATTTTGAATGCAGTGCTTAATTTTGCAAGAGATGTGAGGCATTTTGCATTTTGTGTGTGCAATTCTTGGATTTGTGTGTAAAGTTTTGAAAAAAAAGAGGCAAAGTTTTAAAAATGTGTGTAAGCAGTAGAAACAAATCTGTCATTTATTGGGAGTACAGTGTGCTTACTATTCCCAAAAACTCAAACTCTGAGAAGAGGAGGAATGACATAACCGTTTGCATGTGTGTGTGGGTATAGATACAGTTTTTAAAATAGAATTGCACTTTTTTTTTCTTTTTAATGAAAAGCTGCTGTTGCTGTTTGAATACTAGAAGGCAGAGATGGATCATTACTTGGCCTATATGTGTACCGACCTGAGACCACCTCAGTGCAAAGCATTATATTTTCAAGATCATTTATTTTAGCAACACTAAACCTTACACACATACACACTTCAAAAAGAGCCTTCACTCCCCTGAACCATGAGGACATGAGGTAAACAGTGTGTGTGTGTGTAAGACAGCAAATAGGAAAAAGGCCAATATTGAGCTGTGTACTGAGCCCATAACTGAGCAATCCATTAATGTCTTTGTCTGTTAGAGAACAGAATCTGTTTTTTAAAGTAAATCCTGTGGTGATTTGAGAGAGGTATAGCTCAAGGGCCAGTGTCAGAAAGTCAAATCAAATATGTCAAATATTTGCTCCGTTTCTGAAACAGTCCTGTTGATGCTTAGCAGTAAAACCAATACAAATTTCCAACAATAATCACTTTTTTTTTTGGACAGTTTTCAATATTTTTGTACAGAAATTATTATTTTTTTTTTAATGGTGTGTGTGTGTGTGTGTGTGTGTGTGTGTGTTAAAACACAAAACCAATTCCACTTACATTTGATAAGTTTTAAACTCACATTTGAATTATGTCTTCAAACTACAGTTGTCAATCAATTCAAACATTTTAGCACACAATTTTATAAACGCATTGTTACAAAAAAACAAACAAGCTTGTTTAAATATTACACTTTCTATGAATTATGACACTCAGATAAATGTATGCAATGTACATTTATGCAATGGTATTCTTCTCACTCACCCTACAAACAACGATTTTATATACTGACTGAATCAAAACACACTGTTGCAAACTCAAAGGAACTCTGTAATAATACAAGAATAAAACAACTTTCATCAGACTATTTACATACAATATATATATATTTTTTTTGCATGTGTAGAGATGCAATCTCCTGCTAGTATTCATATTAGCATTCTTTGAATGTTGGTGTTTAATTTGTTTGGCTCTGATTATGATTGAATTCCACTATAGATTGGAATGACTTCAGAGAATGGCTTTACTTGTGATAAATTACTTTTGCTCGGTAAGAGGGTCATTATCAGTCATTTACTGATAAACAAATGCAATGCTGTAGCTGTTTCTCTGAGACAGAGAAAGAAACAATTCTTGTCATTTCTAAATATTCCGATAAGTTTTTAGAATCAGACTGAAAGGAATGAATCAGTGGACAGTGGAAGTGGACAATGTCAAATCAGTCAAATTTAAACATTTTATGTAAATAATTGTATGTGCTAATGTTTGATTTGAAACACATCTTTATTTGATGACAATACATATTTTTTCAACTATTATCATGTTATCTTACAGATTTACCATTTGCCATAAGACAGAGGTGGTGAAGAACACGCTGAACCCTGTGTGGCAAGCCTTTAAAATCTCCGTCAGAGCCCTGTGCAATGGCGATTATGACAGGTATGGAGTGTTTTGTACTGGGATAGGTTTGTTAGAAATTGGTGTGTGTTTTAATTGGTTGTGGGAAACAATATTTTGTTGCCATAAAGTACTTTGAGTTTGATCTCTTCACATTTGAACCATATTTAAACTATGGATAAGTTATATACTCGCACTTCACACATCAATTAAATCTTAAATATTGAGGTTACTTGGTTGCACGTAAACAGCATTTGTTGTTGTCGGCATTTAACTCTTCCCCCCCATTTTTGATAATTTTCACAAAAGTGTAATGGCCCCTGAATATTTTGTTGTGTGAATATCTGAACATGCAATATGGCAAAACAAAGAACAGAGCCTCTGCTTAAAAAAATGTTTTATTTTAGCTTCATGCAATCTTTATTATCAACACTTGAACTTGTGTTTAAGTTTCATGAAAAAGCAACATTTTGAACAAAAAGCTGAGAAAATCATGTTTTTGTAAAAGACTATGTCTGGATCAGATTCAGAATGATGATCAAAAAATAGATGAAATAGTTCGCTTCCATCAACACATCCAGAGTGTTCAAGGTCCTATAACGATTCCTGGATAGAAATTTAATTCAGTAACGTTATGTAGTTTTGATTTATATACTGTTTAAAGCTTAATGATCATGTTATTTCACATATTTATCTGCTTACGTACACAATTGCTTGTTTCTGCTTCTTCTTCGACATGTTTTCATCCAGACGTTCAATACTCTTTCAGAAGATGCGTAATAGCGCATCCTACCATACACCAGTGAAAATTCCGACAATGGTGGGAAAGCACTTTCTCATGAATGACTGAAAATTCCATTCCATTCAATGCCGAGGAAAGATTTTTAAAAAATCTAATTTTTAAAATTACTTTATTGCAGCAATAAATATTTCATATCAAAACCTACAGAAAATTACTAGGTTTTGTTGCAATAATAGCTGGACAGCATATAAATATATGTATAAGTACACTGAACAAAATTATAAACGCAACACTTTTGTTTTTGCTCCCATTTTTCATGAGCAGAACTCAAAGATCTAAGACTTTTTCTATGTACACAAAAGGCCTATTTCTCTCAAATATTGTTCACAAATCTGTCTAAATCTGTGTTAGTGAGCACTTCTCCTTTGCCGAGATAATCCATCCACCTCACAGGTGTGGCATAACAAGATGCTGATCCTGCCAATATCCAGCAACTTCGCACAGCCATTGAAGAGGAGTGGACCAACATTCCACAGGCCACAATCAACAACCTGATCAACTCTATGCGAAGGAGATGTGTTGCACTGCGTGAGGCAAATGGTGGTCACACCAGATACTGACTGGTTTTTGGACCCCCCCGGACCCCCCAATACAGTAAAACTGCACATTTTAGAGTGGCCTTTTATTGTGGCCAGCCTAAGGCACACCTGTGCAATAATCATGCTGTCTAATCAGCATCTTGATATGCCACACCTGTGAGGTGGATGGATTATCTCGGCAAAGGAGAAGTGCTCACTAACACAGATTTAGACAGATTTGTGAACAATATTTGAGAGAAATAGGCCTTTTGTGTACATAGAAAAAGTCTTAGATCTTTGAGTTCAGCTCATGAAAAATGGGGGCAAAAACAAAAGTGTTGCATTTATAATTTTGTTCAGTGTATATACAGCAACAATGTTTTTTCATGTACAGATGACAATGATGTTAAAATAATTCAAGTTCACATGGATCCGCAACACAACAAAAAACACTGTGTTATGCATGCCAGGCCAGTAGATGGCGATGTCACTTTGTAAAGAAACACTATGCATCTGGGCACATTCCCATAAACCAAACAGGTAATATGTATGCACATGATGTCACCATTTTCACAAATTTGCTTTTTTGTAGTGTAGAAAAATACAACGGCATCATTTTCAAAAACTTGAACTTTTAAACCCGTTTTCAAAAGTTTGCTTTTTCAGGCCCCCAAAATACCATTGTCGTGTAAATAAACATCCAAAACGCAGAATACATTTTCTGTTTTTAGCTGAAAATGGTGTCATGTAAACATCCCATCATTGCATACATATTTTAATAGTTGTTGTTGTTGTTTTGCATTTGCATTTGCATTTGCAAGGCATCAGAACATGTACATAACCAATGAATATAATACACAGTATAGTGATCTACATTGGTTAAAAAAAGAAGATGTAAACATAGAAAACAATATCTATGAATGGTTTACTTAAAGTACTATCTGCATATTATGTTGGAATAGGATAAATTATATTACAGTTAAAAATAATATTAAGAGACATGAGACAACATAGAAGAGAATTCCAACCACTACATGGTATCCCAGAAGCCTCCATCATGAGTAGCTCAAACAGGGCTCTTGCTGTATGGCGATAAATCGGGAAGCTTCCTCACGGTAGCGGCACTCACTGATGAGCATCGATCGGTACCATAACGCACTCTCCCACACAATGCCTAGGCTTTATCTCTGATTGAACACGTGGGAAACGAAAGAGAGAGACAGACAGACGTATAGGAAGACCGCTGGGCATCCGGAGGAGTCTGGGACGTGAGATAAGCCAGCGCACACGCTCTAATAAAGAAGCACGGAGTGTCTCGCTGATGATAACACTGAGAATGGGTGCTAAGGGATGCTGTGGGGATTGGGTTGTTGTTAGCATGTGTTGCGTTAAAGCTCTATGTAATTGACAGAGCTGTTCTGTTTGAACGGTGTAAACTCACCACTCGCCTGTCACGCCACGGACAGCAGGAGTTGTAATTATTTTCTGTCAAAACGCACTAATCCGGCCCTCTAACCCTAGTATGTGAAATATTTTCAATTTGCCTTCATGAAAATTGTAGTTATAATTCCAGGGCAGTTCTGCCGAATCGCTACTTTGAGAATGTCAACCATAAATAGCCTCCACATACAGCACGATTTGCGTCATATTGTAATTATCAAAGTGACTCTAATTATTATTATTATTATTATTATAATTACAAAACAAAAATTATGAGGAAACTGAATTTTATGAAAGTTTCAACTTTCCACTTAAGCATCTGAAGAAAGTTCCTGTGATTTTAATATAGCCCTTGACACCTGGTGTTCTTTCTTTGTTCTTCAAGGTTTGAAAAAAGAACAAAGAGGTTAATTAGTGCAGCATTTTATGTATTTTTATGTCATCAACGATGAAGCCGTGCACATATTCTTATTTGGTGTGATGATTATTACCATGGAAACAAATAATTTCTAAGTCCAACGACATGAACAGCTCGGTAGTATCTCAGCGTTGTCATCACATGAATATGGTAATTCCAACATGACATGAACACAGCTTTAGGCTAATAAACTATATTACTTTAGAACAATTCATTAGAAATGATTTCTAATGCATGCATCAATATTACTGTTGTTCAGTGCATGCAGTGTTTGTGCTGTAGAATTAATTATACATAAATGATACATAATACAATAATACAAAAACACATAACAATGATACATTAAATCATGTGGCTTGTTAAGGAGAGGTCTACTGTTACTTTTCATTAGTGACCAGAATTACAATTTAATCTAGCAGACAATAAAACAGGTAAAAAAAAAAAAAAAATCCCATAGGAAAAAAAACACTGTCAGAATGGACAGAAAACTGTCAACTATCATTCTCAACATACAAGGTGTGTGGAGCTGTATTCAAATTCATTTTTAAAGAAATTCACACTAAGGCATAATTTACAATTCTGCTTCTCTCTCTCTCTCTTTCTCTAACAGAACGATCAAGATTGAAGTGTATGACTGGGATCGGGATGGCAGGTAATGAACTATAAACAGTCACATGAAGCTTAATATACACATCTGACACATCCCTTAATTTGTAATGTAATGTTCAGTACTGATAGCTAAAGTCTTCTCATAGGGACACAGTAAATGAGCATGACATGCTCTTATGCTCAAATTGTCCAGCAATTTACAGTTTTTCTCAAACGATTTGACACTTTTCTCCAATGCAGTGTACTTGTTCTCAAAACATTTAACACAGCCATCCAAACACAAAATTATCTTAATCAAACAGTTCAACTTTCAACTCTTTGTAAGCACTTTTGTATGTTTTGTATGTATTGTATCCAAATGAAGCCTGATCAGTCCATCACATTCATTACCATAAATGATCACCTTGATTTTAAGGGATTTGGAGGGTGCTTTGATCTAAGATAATTAAATGTTTTATTTCATAGCATGCTAAAAGGCTGAGCACTGTTGAAATATCAGAACAACATTTATCAGAGCCAAATAAGCTTATTTTGAAACAAATGTAATGTTCTCCATGCTGACAAATCTGTGAATATGTGTGTGTGTTTTAACAGTCATGACTTCATTGGAGAATTCAGCACAAGCTACAGAGAACTGTCAAGAGGCCAGTCACAGTTTAACGTGTATGAGGTAATCTTATTTTATTCATTTTATTCATTTGTTTCGCAGAGCTCATTAACATGGTACTTTTTCAGAAAAAGTGTTCACAGTATAACAAATATACTGTAGCTTACAGTCTTTATTACTTGTGTTACAAGTAGGCTGCCACTTTTGACACAAGTACAGTATATCTGAATTATTCAAATAGATTTTGACATTTATCAACACAATTGGTTTTGACATTAAACAAACATATTTTTCCACTTAAGTAGATGTTCTGATGGCCTGCATATGACAGGCCAGGGCTGCGTTTCCCGAAAGCATTGTAAGCTTAAGTACAACGTAGACCCATTGAAACCAATGGAGCTACAATCAACTTAGGCTTACGATGCTTTTGGGAAACACAGCCCAGGTCTAGAGCACTTGTAATGTTAGTCAAGAAGATTGTCATGGCCATTTTCCAGCCTATTTTTAACATTTTTTGGGCACAATAAGTGTATTTGAAGTTTAAAATATTGTTATTCAGAGCAGGATTTTTGACCAATATTTCAGAATGTAAATAGATGTAATCAGAATCAGAATGAGCTTTATTGCCAGGTATGTTTCACAATGGATTCAATGTGAGTGTCCCACTTCAGGTCCTGAGAGATTGTGGTGCCCAGGAACCTGAATGACTCCACTGCAGTAAATGAATTATTTCATAGACACACAGCATATACTTGTATTAGCTGTTTTTGCTGCTTTATCGTTAATGTCTCAATGTAAACACCATCTTATAGAGCATTGTTGCACTTACTCGAATTTAGTTTATATAATTTATCCCATAAACTGCTCATGCTTTATTTACATGCATAAAACAATCCAAACTGTATTGTGCATCTTAATTTCAGTCTGAAATTATGCTTTAGGATAAATAAATAAATAATGAAATGTTCATTGTGAACTTCAGAAGGATATGCAGAGCAGTAGGTGCTACACACATACATGAAAATAAAGGTTCAGACTTCATTTTGCATTTTACTTTACACATTGGTGCTAATTTTTTTTGTTATTTAGTCCAGTGTTTCCCAACCGGGGTGCCGTCTGTCGAGAGCAAAATATCTGTATGACATTATATTCTGCAGTTCTTCCTTGTTGTACCGAATATCTATACTTTTCAAATTATCATATCAAAGATAGAAATTTTTATATTGTGACAAAATAAATTTTGTAGGGTGCCACAAGTTTGTTAAAATTTCCAAAGGGTGCCGTGACTGAAAAAAGGTTGGGAAACACTGATTTAGTCCATCAACATGCCACCTCAAAGTCACAAAGTTGGAATGAGTTTTTGCAGCTTATTTACAGTTTTGTTTTTTTGGACTGGGGAGGAAGCTTTGAGTTATTTTTGTCATAACTTATATTATTTATAAAGGCATTTATGACATTTAAGTTAAAATGTAAAGTCTCAGAAAATCTAGCAAATCTATATAACAAAATAACAGAGATATTTAGACTTTTTTCCTTTGAGAATATTAAACAACTTTTGATGAAGGGTGATATAAAAACTGAAAACCTTGTGTTTTCTCAATTAGGGTGAGTAATTTCACAGTCATTTAAGAGGAATGCTCAACAACGTGATGATTTAGAGTCACAGATCTAAAAAGTTGTGCAGATGATCCCATCCCCCAGGCTTTGCATTTTTTCATTACTCATTCAGCATTAGTGAGTGGGAGGAACAGAGATCTTATTTTATATTTTTATATATGTGGCTCACGCTTTTCCATATGTGAATAATCATCACTGTAATAACAGTCAGTTGTTGTTTTTGGTCTCATAATTGTCAAACTTATTTCTCTAACCTCTCTCTTTCTCCAACACATTTCTCTAGTTTTCTTTCTCTCTCTCTCTCTTTTTTCTCCTTTAATTTTTTCTTGCTTACACAAATACACATATGGGGACACTTATTTATATATCAGTAGGGATTGGAATGAAGCAATAAATTTAACAATCCTGGTTCCAATTTCATGTAATGGTTCTACTAATAAGATAAGATAACAAAGTTTATCCACTGCTAAGGTGGTGTAGTGGTATGGAGGACTAAGAGTGCAACTTAAAAATAAAGTGAAGGAATCAATGCAATTCAGATTTATTAATTCAAAACTCAAAAAGTAACTGGACCAATTACAGTACTTCAATTTTTTTTATTTTTTTTATTGCATTGGTAGAAAGCGTCAAGCAATTTCTTTGCTTAATGTTTGCTTAATTCTTATTACATTTCTAGCAGTTGTTTGTTATACAGTATTAAAAGAGGCTATAAGGAAATAAAATTATATTTAGAGGCAAATGTCAACACATTAAAAAGGCAATTTCTACACAGCCTTAATTTAACTCTAGGGTGTAGAAGGGGTGTTGTGTAATGTCATACAGTGCATCAACAATTATGTTGCATTTATTCAGTCTCATACAAATTCCATTATCCCATAAATGATTATAATCACTCATTTTCTCTGCACAGGTCATAAACCCCAAGAAGAAAGGCAAAAAGAAAAAATATCTCAACTCTGGAACTGTAAGCATACATTTTTCATGCTACATTCTCGCTAGTGTATGCTTTTGTTTTTATTAATTTAGTTTGCTGTTGTTTTGGAGAGGAACTGAAAGCAACATCGCTACTGAGGGTCAGCGATAGGACCAAAATATTGTGTATTATTGCATATACTGTTTATTGTGAATTTTATTTCATAAAATCAATATAGCCTAACTAATATAAGTAAAAAAAAAATATCATGTTATTGAAGACAAATAACAGTAATAAATTTCAATGAATAATGTCATAGAAATTTTTCTGTCAGAACAGCGAATAGAGTGCTAAATTGAGATTTAGCACTAAATTTGAGATTTTTTTTAAATGTCTTGAAAGTTTAACCTGGTGAGGCTTAAAAACACATAAAAAGGATAAACTCTCATGACTTCACAAAACTGCAAAGCCATATGAGCATAACCATGAGATCCATTTTCTACTAGTTTATCATATCTATACACAACAATACAGTAGATAATTGTGTGTGTGTGTATCTGCTCAATTGATGCATAAAATGCCAAAAACATGGTTCTTAGTCTAGCATTATGGTAGTAAAGGCATGTTTACATGGCAGAGTTTAACTGTTCTGTGCCTGCTCAAAATTCTAGGTAAAGACATAATGCTGCATAAAAGCCAGATTAAATTATGCTTGCTCTGACCCACCTCAGCCCCTAGTATCAAAGTATAAAATTGTAATTGCTGTGTAAATGCATTCATGCCAATTCTGAACACCATTAAATAATCCATGTACAATTTACAGGCCTTTTTTTGCCATCTATGTTGACAAATTTGTATTATCATCATTACATCTTAGTCCAGGTCATAATTTTGTGCACAGTCTACTAGGATGCTTGCAATGCTGAAAATAAAATGCAACATAAGATAAAATGAAAATCTGTTTGGTCTCATGAAAGAATGTGCATTGAGCTGATAACAATAGCTAGTTATTGATTTGTTGACTTGTGCTATTGTTGACTTGTCATTTATAAATATTAGAACTAAATTTATAGCATAATATAATCCAATTACTTACCGTTCCAGTGGTAGAATACATTTAGTATAAGCACTGTACTTTGAATTTTGGTTAGCTTGTAGCTTGACAAGCTGCATTTTCAAAGAAGCTTCCCCAACACTTTTTTATTTTTTATTTTTCTGTCATGTATGCCTGGGGCAGTATTTCCTTACTTCAATTAGAATCAGTTAGAAGATTCCGTGAATCGTTGATATAGTGACATGACAGCACACAGAATCCTCATGGGATTTTCTGGCTTCATGTTTCCAGGTGACACTGCTATCGTTTCTCGTTGATACTGAAGTCACCTTCCTGGACTTCATCAAAGGCGGGTAAGTGCTCATTTGCAAACACTTCTCCTTCTTTACAATCAGCTTCTGATGTGGAAACGCCAACAGACAACACATGCCTGTGGAAAGCAAAGTGACTTGGTGCATTTAAATTCTCACATTACCAGTGGTGACAACACAGCTGTATTTGGCTGTGATCCCAAACCACCCCGAACCCAGGCTGCATCCTCCACAGCAGGTCTCGACAGGTTCTTGGAGTCCGTTTTGAGTGCTCGTGGGTAATTATACTGGCAGTACAGATGACTGACCACATATGAACAAGTCGGACACCATGAGTAATAAAGTACTTTCATGGCAGATGATAGATGAGGCTGGGTTGCTAATCTTAGCACAGGTGTTTGCTATGTGTGTGTGCGATTAAATGCAAGGGGTAGACAGGGTGCATCTATGCATGGCAGATTGCACACCCACGTTGAGCGATGCTTTTCATTATGGTGGCAAGAGGGGGGCTGCGGTCACCTCTGCTCGGACACCACACCACCAGACGTCTATTTTAATGGCTACTCCTTCTTTTAGTCTGAGATGTTTTGGTGAAAGGTCAGTGAGCTCGAGCTGAATTTGTCCACTCCTGGAGGGTATAGTCTGCATGTTTCTCTCACACTTCCTGTAACAGTACTGGAATGTCCAGCTCATCATTTATTGATATAATCCAATTAGAAATTTGAAATCATAGAGTGAATAACCCAGTAGCTAATGGATAATAATGGTTTAAAGGGATTGTTCATCCAACAGTGCAAATTGTGTCATCGTTTACTCACCCCCATGTCATTTCAATACTGTGAACTGGTACACTGTTGGTTCACCCATGTGTAGCAATCAAACACAATGCGCTTTTTTGGATTCAGGATTGGATTGGATAATCAGTATATGATATAATTTCAATGATGGGTTAATTGATGTGCTAAAACATTAGTCACATTTAAATGCAGACTCAAAACTCATCGCACTTTTAATTTCCATTGTGTATGAAATGTGCTATATAAATAAACTTGCCTTGCCTTGCCTATAAGAGTGTCAACAAAAAAAGAAAAACTTTTAATAGGAAGGGAAATCTCAACCTGGTCTTATGACGAAAAACTTACATCTGGGAACTTTTTCGCAAGACGCGGAATACGTACTGCAATGTACGTTTTGTGACATATTCTATGTGAAATATCCACTGGGTGGCGCTAAAAGAGTGTTCATTTTTCCCCCGAAACAGATGAACATACATACGACTACCGACTAATCGACTAGTCGACTTCAATGCTCTGCCATGACGCTTTAAGCTTGATGTCGACTAGTTGCTGGTCCTATAGAGGGCACAACAGGATAAGAAATCTTTGAAGGACTTCCACATTTACGCTCCGTTTCCAAACAGTTACAATGACAAATAAATGCATACTCTGAAAGTACTCCACAAGACATGTGAGATTATATTACTGGATGCTCGAAATTGAACAGGAGAATGCACGTTTTAAACCGCTTATTGTACAGGTAAGTTAATCGCCGTTCTAATCTAATGTGCTGCTGCACTGTAATGCACACACATTACAGTAGCTCGTACATCACGCTCAGATTGCGCGCACAGAATCATTCAGCGCGGAAATGTATTGTCAACACTGTTCTGTGATTTCGCAATAAAATAGCTTTGAAACTGAAAAGTTCAAGCATATAATTCTTAATAACTAAATCCCACAGCTTCACAACTAGTAGAGAGATGCTGCCAGGTAGAATTAATTCAGACACGCAATCGCTCTCACTAATGCATTCATATGAATGTAATCTTTACTGTGCTACTTTATCTGTATCTGATTTAGAACGAGCAGAAACCTGTGAGAAATATAACGACCCAAAGACAAAAGAACTGATAAAAATGAGCTGTTATAGGAGCAATAGCCATGTGGGCAGTGCTGTGTCATATACCATAGCTGTGCACAAGGTGTTTATCACAGCTCCAGACTTATTTGTTCATTAATGACGTCATCAGCGACTAGTCGACTTCGACTCGACTTTCATCAAATAAAAGTCGACTTTAAAAAATCAGAAGTCGTTCAACCCCTAGTTTTATGTGACATTGCTTTTGTAGGTGTCACCGCAGTTCTGAAATGTCTGTTGAGTGACGCTGTAAGTCTAATGCTCTGTGACGTTTTAAAATAATGTACCATCTGCACTACACTTAAACCTAGCCGATAGTATGAACAAAAGTGAATATGGTGTAAAAACACAATCGCAAGCATGCTGTATTAGCTTGTTTTTCGATCTCTCATCTTTCAGCTCTTTCATCGTGAGTCATGTTTTTGATGGGATTCGTACCTGGCTGAGCTACCATGCAAGCTTGTTACGTCCGGAAAGCAAAACGTATGGAGCTGTAATCATAACTGTGCACGAAAATAATTACAAGTGTTCGCTGTTTTACCACCTCTAGTTTTCATTTCTGTCAGAAACTGCAGTGATATGTACTTATTGGTACGTATTTCGTGTCTTGCAGAAAAGTTCCCAGAGGTACGTTTTCGTCATGCAACCAGGTAGGAGAATCTAGTGTAAAGCATATGCGGGAATTTCTTATGATTGTACTTTTTGTATTCATGTTGGTTTTATGTGGTTTTGTCATTTCTATGTCAAGAAAAGGTTCAATTTAATAACTGATGGTGTAGCCATCAAGTAAAAAAACACTATTGTTTGGCATTACGAAACGTAGTATATGAGCTACTTTTATGATTGTTTTATGTTGCTTCTGGAGCTTTTCAGTCATGGTCATAGCTGTTTGAAGATTCTTTAAAAAGATCTTATTTTGCGTTTCATGGACAAAAACAACAACATGTAAGAATAGACAATAGCATAATTATCATTTTTAGCTGAACTATTCCTTTAAGCATATACAGTAAATAGAATGATGTGCACATGCAAATGCACATACAGTACATTAAGTGCACCATTTTTTGTGTTATTTTTCAGGAGACATCTCCAAAGCAATGTTTCGTGGCAGTAATGGCAGCTGTTTTTCCGTGCATGTCATTGTGTGAATGGCTAAAGTGGAAAGTTGTGTAGGGCTGCAAATGGATTTTGTCGAGAACTCTCTCGCATTACGTAATGGCAGCCACATTTTCAGTTTCCCTATTTATGCACATTTTTCCTCTGCCGTGATAAAAGCTTCTCTGCACCTGTTGGCTGTTGCAGTATGAAACACTGTTAGTGTAATTCCGCATGACAGTGTTTGTGCTGTAGCCCACAGCAAAATACTCCAACTAACTGTGAGCACACTTAACAGTTTGGAGCAAAAGTTGGTAGATACTTGCTCAAGAGCAAGATTTAAAGATGGTTAGTGAAGATGTAGTTGTAAAAACTATACTAATAATTGTAAAAACAGCTCAGGTTACATATGTGAGAAGGGAACAAGAAGCTGTGCAATGGTGTTGAAGCTATCGGAATGCTTTTGTGTGAGCCGGTGTCTGAAGCACATGTGATTGGCAGAAGGTAATGACATGGTGACGCAATGTAGTGTGTGGCCAAGGCTAAAAACAGAAGCCTGAAATGCACTCCATCAAATTCTAACTGCCAGAAGGAGGCGCACAGGCATAGCCTTGGTGTGACAATGAGACACAGTGTCTTGTTCCTTTCTCAGGGAACTGGGTTACATACATAACCTGAGACATTCCCTTTCGAAATGGAACTTCGATGCTGTGTCCTGGCATTGACGCTATGGGAACATCAATACCAAAGCACAAACTGGACATAAAAGGTGAAGACTTTCTTGTTTCAGAGACACGTGAAGGGAAGAAAAGTGTTATATATAAAATTGTTATATATAACATTTAATTGACGCTTTTTGACTTGCTATTACTAAATGCTTTACTGTGATAAACAGCTAGTGTTTCTCCCCTTATCTTTTCACTCTTTTCTCCTCTTATCTCTATCATCACCATCTCTGTGTCATCTGCCTTTCTGTGGTGTCCCTGAGCAGTGATTGACACTAGTGTGGAGTGCACCTCATTAGGTGTAGGAGATGAAGAGCACGGCGCTCTAGAGAGACAGCCATTATGATGAAGAACAATCCAATCAGTTAATTGGTATTAGGGAGCCCTCAAGGAGAAGAACTCTGCAAGCATCTGCAGTCGCAAATTACAGCTTTGCGTGTAGAGTTATCTCAAAGGACAGCTGTTCTCAGCCATGTTTGGTGGAGGATGTTGCACCCTGGATTGAGCCACACTAACAGCTGTCTTTATACATCATAGGGAGAAGATCCAGAGTTTCATGATTCATTAACAATGTTATGCTGTTGCTTGTTAACTCTGCCCTTATTTGCTTTAATCTGTTGTGAACTATTGTGATTTCAGCTGGCAGAATGGATTCAGTTTTACTGTCATCAGTGTTCCGTCTGTTAGCTTAACAGCTAATTAGCTCTTATTTGCAACAAAATAAGACTAACCTAACCAGAATATATGATGTGAATGAAAAGCAAAGAGAATGAAAGCCTATTTTGCTTCCATATTTGTGAGCAATACAGGATAATGAATGAGGAAAAAATCTAAGGTTGGACTTTTATCCATTTGGAATTAATTGGATCATGAAAAGTAGGCATTCTACTGTATATGATAATGGAGCCAAATGTGAGTTTGCTAAAGTAATTGTCTAAGCAGCTATTTTGTTATTGGCTATTATCCAAAGGAACAAGGGATATATATAAGATATAATTTGGCAAAGGTAACATACACATTTATTCTTGAATAATGTTGGGATCATATACGGTTCACAATAAGACCAGAATTGTGTATTAAGAAACTAGAGTCAATTTAGATTTCATGCTGACCTAAAAGTTCAGTGTACAGTTGTTAATTGGGTTAAAACATTTGAATATATGAGAATTCTCCCGTTTAAATTGTTTTTAGATTATTGGCCTAATTTCTGCACAGAAGTTGGTTTAAGCCATAGTTACAATGTCACACCACATATCTGACTGTAATGATCAGTCCACTGAAGGTGAGTTGAAGATGAACCCAAGTGCAGCTTTATTTACAATGTGAAATCCAGAATCCAAACAATAAACACAGACTTGACATGACTTGACTTGACTATGACTTAAACACTAAACGACAGCAGGATAAATACATTAAATAAACGACAAGGAACAATGACAACATGATGGCTACTTATAGCAGACAATGAGGGTCACATGACAAGAACAAACCAATGGGAAACAAGACACATGACTAAGACAACCAATCAGAACATAACACACAGATAAGGGAATCACATGACAGAACATGACTAAGGCCTAACTACAAAATAAAATACATGAAAACAATGAACAAGAAACAAAACCCAAACACCACATTACATTGACATTTCACACTGTTCATTCCTAAACCCTGGGTTAATGTTATTATTTGCAGATGAATGGTGTCAGCTTCCTTTTATTATATATTGCCAACTGAACTATCAAGTTTTTTATAAATTGACTTTTCGGGAGACTATAAAGGAAAGAATCTTCTTCACTCCAATTGATTTATTATTTATTTATAGGGGAATTTATTTAATTCATTTTCCATCACCCTCAAATGCTGAAATGACTGTTTATACAACATGCACTGTTGCTGTGATGATCCAAAACACATATATGAGTCTGTTGCTAAGCATCTGGTTGTAAGTTTCTAACACAACACATCATTTTACACTGTACAAGTTTGGCACTGCAATGTGGGGTTAACACCACAAATCCACAAATGGGGTTTCATAACCCCACTTCTAAATTAAAAATGTGAAATGTACCTTTACCTAGGGTTAAGCAGGGTTTAGAATGATGATAACCCAGGGTTAAGCACAGTGTGATAAGCCTTATAGAAGTCTTAAAGCTATAGTAGCAAAAAAAGCCTGTTTAATTCTTAGAGTTAGAGAGAGGATGGTTAAATGTTCATTAAAGAAAATAAATTATGATGCATGTAAGTGGACTTGCATAGGTGGCTTGTAGAATGTATATTGCAGTAAAGAAATGCAGTATTGACTAAATTGCTTCATCCCCTGAAGTCCCTTGTCTCCATATGGACAGTGTCCCCTCACCTCCAGTCAACAACATCTGTCGTCTCCCATGCTCATGTCACAAGACATTTCTCCAGCCACCGGCTCATGCATACAGAGCACCTCATCAGCTTTCCAGAGACCTTGGGAAAAGAACAAAAACTCAACTTTTATTAATCATTCTATCACACCAATAGAAAGCTGTCCCAACGTGATGGCTTTTTGTCGACTTTAATCAATCTCTGCCAGGACTCAACAATAAGAATGTTTTCTTTTGTTTGTTTTTTTTCCTGGCATGATCAGGCCAGATGTAAGACATCTGGCAATGCTTTCTGGCCCTATCACAAAATAAAAAAAATTGGATGTAGTGAGTGACAGAAAATAGTTTTTATATAAAATTGTACTGAATTGTAGAAATGAGGAAACTGCTCTGTCACTGTACCGTCTGTGATTGCATGTGTATATCATGGATATATTTTAAATATGCACTATATGAAGTGGCTGATCTCCATAAGACTTTATTTCATTTCCTCTTTCTCACACCAATACCATTCTGCTTTACCCACATAGAAGCAGGTGTCTTTGGGATTTAGTTAAATAATGAAACCTGATATTCTTGCAGATATTCTCTGAACATCTGAGTCCCATCTGTGGCAGAGACAGCCCTCATCTTCCAACTCTCATTTTCTCAGGCATTGAGTTTCATACCTGCATTCACCGAAACCGCTCCCATTGCAAACACTTAGATTGCAGGTACCACAATAGGTTGCTGCTGCCACAAAGCTCTTTGTTATGAAACTGTCATCCCCTATTGGACGGAATACATGTAGTGCATGACTGTGATCTTTTCCCCTTTAACCGTCTGTTGAATGTTTTTCTCTCTTTGAACTTTTGATTCTGCTATGAATTCTGCTATAGTCAGGTACCACTCACATAGCTACAGATTGTTTTTCAGCTTGCTTCGGGAAACAAATTGGGACAGGAAATCCCAGGGGGTTACAGCAGAATGAAAAATGTGGTTCTGTGTGAGTAAGCCTGCTGTCTATTTGAGAGAAAACAGAAACATTTACAGAACTGTTTTGCCAGGTCTTTTTGGTAGGTTTTGATGTTTAATTTTGGAGCACTCTGTTGAGAAACTTTGGGGCTCAATCCTTAGTCAGGAGTCCCAAGAGAATGTGTTATACAGCAATTAAGACTGTTCATTCTGTAACTGTTTAACTAGTAATGAATACATATCAATCAAACATTAAAAGCCTGTCACACAGGCTTCATTTAATTTGCCCTCTTCATCAAGGGCTGTTCAATCCTGCTCAGCGAGATCTATCATTATTCAGAACCCTGCTTTAACACACCTGTCTGTAATTTTTATTGAACCCCAAAATCCTCAGGTGTGATTGATTAGAGTTGGATCTAAGCAGGAATGAGCTGGTGTCCCACAGGGCTCAGTGTTAGCGCGCTTACTTTTCTGTTGATACATTAAATCTCTCTGCACTGTCACCCAGTAGCATGTGTTTTCTTCTTGCTGCTTTGCTGATCACATGCAGGTGTACATTTTTTTGTCTCCATCTGTTTTTTCAGAGAACATTACACCCTCTCTGACATATAGACCTTGAGGACTACTCACCTCATGCTCTTAAAAAAATGGCTTCCTTTTCCTTCCAGCCAAAATTTTTCAGCCACAGGTGTGTTAAACCATAGAAGTCACCCCAGAAGACCATTTGTGGACAATATTGCAGCAGCTGTCTGTTCAAATCATTCACCATAACATAAGCAAAATCAGGCCCTTTCTGGACCCCATTTCCACTCAGCTCCTTTAATTTCCAGTCATTCCAAAAGTAGACTACTGTCAGATGTCCCCTCAAGTGCACCAAGAACGTAGATGTTCAGTTGTGTGAAACCTCTGGAAATACTGTCATATTCACTTCTGCTCAAGTGCCCTCACTAGCTGTCAGTTCCTGCCAGAATCAATCAGGATTCTGGTCTGCAATGGTACCAGTGGCCTGAATGATCTTTTGTGAAGCTGTACACATTTGTCCAGTGTTTCCTACAGAATTCTACTTCTGTCAACACTTCGTTATATATGGTATTGGTTGACTAGCCTCAACTGGCTTGGATAACTAGCCTCAAACATTAAACATAAAAAAAAATATCTTGCTTAGCACATAAAAAATATATTTACAGTATATTCAGGGAATTAGAAGCTATGCATGCTTGTGGCCTTTGTTGGCCTTTTGATAGCATGCCTAGAAAAGAAGCATCCGGGAGTTGTTCAAATTTCAAGTTGCTTAACTAACAACAATTGAATAGCTAGAGATGGGTAAGTTGCTGTGCTACTTGCCTGTCTACTTCTGTCAACCCTTCGTTATAAATGGTATTGGTTGACTAGCCTCAACTGGCTTGGATAACTAGCCTCAAACATTACACATAAAAAAAACAACAACAAAAAACTAGAGATGGGTAAGTTGCTATGCTATTGGCTTCTAGTAGGGGTTAATATTTGGTGGCGGATCATGTGAGGTCCACTCCAATTGCTTTGCTTTTGCATGAAATTGGAGCTCAACTTTGATTAATACTTACTGTATGGTAGAGTCTGTGACATGATGGCATGATCTATGAAATCAAATATTTAGAGAAAATTGTGTTTTTCCATTCAGTTGTTTCCTGTCATGGTGCGTGCGGGGAGATGAAGCGAGGACTCAATTGCAGGAGAAATGGTTATTTATTTTAATAATAAAAATGAAACAAAAACAAACTCAAACCACCCCGAGGGGGAAAAACAGACAGGCAGGCCTAAAGCTGCACCACATGCAGACACGAAACACACACAATGAGAAATGACGGATCAGCACAGGATGACAGACACCAGGAGAATAAATAGGAAACCAAACGAGGAGGCTAACGAGGGAGACACAGGTGGAGCAACTTAAACAATGACGAGGTAACAAGATGGGAGGGGCCAGACAATAGACAGGAGAGAGCACATGGCAACAGACAAACACAACACAAGCCATGTGCTCCCAGAACACAGTCATCTGGTGGCCCTCCTGGGCACACCCGCTGAAGACTGTGACACAATAATGTCCTTTTGAAGCTGCATTCTTAACCTTTGCTGCTTTGAAATAGATAGTGTTTATTTGAATGAAAGTTCATACAAAAATGAAAATCCTGTCATTAATACTCGCAGTGCTGGGTAACAGATTACATGTAATCTGGATTATGTAATCAGATTACAAAAATGATGGACTTGTAATTAGAGTGTAGTACATTTTAAAAAGCTCATAATTAGATTACAGCTACAATTTTATGGATTACATCATTACATGATTACATATGGCAGTAAATTATTCATAATTTGATTCTCCTTAATTCTTTTTTTCTATTTTAGATTGTCCTTTCTGAAAATTCTACTGTATGATACCTTTCAATATATTCACAAATGTTGTGTAAATACATGTGCAAACCATGCTTCTGAATTTGAGGGATAAAAAAATTACCTCTCGAGCAATTAGACCATGTGTGAAACATGGTGCAAATTTATAATATAATGATGCAAATTTTATGTCAGCCAAACCCTTCAAATAAAATATTTTCTTGAAAAAAATCATAATTTTATGATGTTTGAAATCTTTTTGTTTTGTTTTTTAATCAATGTGGTGCATTTTTGGTAAGTTTAAAACATGTTTGATAAAAAGTAATCAAAAAAGTACTCCGAATACATTACCTAAAATGAGTAACCTAGATTACGTTACTAACTACAGTTTTCATCATGTAATCAGTAACGGACTACAATTTATAAGTAATCAACCCAGCTCTGTTTCCTCTCCCTCATGTTGTTCCAAACCTGCACGCTATTCTTTTTCCTAATTTTGACACTTCTAATGATGTAGAAATCCACACTCTTCTCGTTAATTTGGTGATATAATGATTCATGAGATCACTGATCAGGACACTGATGATGTGCACATCCCCAATCAATAAACTCTTGCTGATGCACTGATCACATCCTGCTGAGTCCAGCACATACACATCCATAGCTGACCAGCTCACTGCCTGACATAAAATGACAACAGAACAATTACAATACATCCTTATTAGGTCTACAACAAATAATTAACCAATCATCAGGGGATACACTGATTGGACATTACGTAGTTGACCAGATTAGGAAAAAAATATATTGGAGTCTAAAAATAGGGAAGGGCAGAGAAAATGGTAACATCTTTCGGCTTTTGGTGATCAGAAAATGCTTAGCTTAAAGCTTTGAAATTTCAGAAGTTAAATGTTCTATATGAACATTAATTTGAAAAAAGATAATTCCGGCTTTTTATTGTACAAATGCAGCTATTTTAATTGTGACTTTTTTATGTAATTATTATATATTATCCATTTAATTTTGGGAAACTATGGCTGACAGAGAGCGGATCTTAAGTGGAGCCGACAGGGCATGAAGCTTGAGCTTGGGCGGAGCCGACAGGGCATAGGGCGTGAAGCTTGGGCGGAGCCGACAGGGCATGAAGCTTGGGCGGAGCCGACAGGGCGTGAAGCTTGGGCGGAGCCGACAGGGCGTGAAGCTTGGGCGGAGCCGACAGGGCGAGGCGCTTGGGCGGAGCCGGCAGGGCGAGGCGCTGCAACCTCTTCGGCCACCACTGGGGGCGCGGCAGCTTCGTCGGGCACCTTCGGGGGCGCTGCAGCCTTCTCGGCCACCACGGGGGGCGCTGCAGTCCCCTTAGCTGGGGAACGTGCCAAGAACTCCACAAACCCCTCAAAAGATACATGTTTGCATTCTAACATGCTCCAGGGGCTAATGGGCTCATCAAGGCCATAATTGAACAAGTCCTTAAGCGCTGAGTCATTGTAGCCCAGCCCCTCTGCCACATTCCTGAACTCCATTGCAAACTCCCTCAGCTCAGTCCCTCGTTGACGGAGGGAGCTCAAGGTCTCCAGCTGGAGCATCCGCTGGTAGAGGGGGCTGGAGAGAGTGGAGACTGGTAGTCGGTGTGAGCCCATTCTCCGCTGAGTCCCCATGTTGGCTGATCCGTTCTGTCACGGTGCGTGCGGGGAGATGAAGCGAGGACTCAATTGCAGGAGAAATGGTTATTTATTTTAATAATAAAAATGAAACAAAAACAAACTCAAACCACCCCGAGGGGGAAAAACAGACAGGCAGGCCTAAAGCGGCACCACATGCAGACACGAAACACACACAATGAGAAATGACGGATCAGCACAGGATGACAGACACCAGGAGAATAAATAGGAACCAAACGAGGAGGCTAACGAGGGAGACACAGGTGGAGCAACTAAAACAATAACGAGGTAACAAGATGGGAGGGGCCAGACAATAGACAGGAGAGAGCACATGGCAACAGACAAACACAACACAAGCCATGTGCTCCCAGAACACAGTCATCTGGTGGCCCTCCTGGGCACACCCGCTGAAGACTGTGACAGTTTCCTTTGCTCTGTTGGTATCTGGAGTGTGAGTTTTGATTTACATCTATTCAGAGGTTCTGGGGTGGTTCTGAATACTTTCCGTACCCACTGTATATATATATATATATAAATGATGAACCTATACACTGCACCTGCAGATGGTAGTGATGCTTTCACTCTCATTTCTCTAATATAGATTCATAAGCTGAATCATGGACATTAATATGGATATTTGGATTTGTACTAGTTTGTGGACTTTTGAGGCTTTATCAGAGACATGGACATTATTTTTTGAAGATGAATTACAGAATAAATGAATGCATGAATGAATGAATGAATGAATGAATGAATGAATGAATGAAGAATTTAGCCAACCAAAATCCCATGAAAAACAGGAATCATTTATAAATATGAAAATTTTATGCAACAATTAATATGCCTGTATGACACAGTCTGTGTGTGGTGTATCACAAACATGTTTTCTGAGAGCTGTAAGCATTATACTAACAGATGGTATGACTGGCTCAGTCTCAATTGAATGAGTAATGGTAGGATATCTTTACTCAGCTTCTCATGCTCCTTCTTATCTGTGAAATCACCAGGATATCACTTTCCAATGTCTACATTAGCAGCTACCTTTTAAGGCAGCATCCTAACCAATTATGTGCCCTTATGAGTGAATGATTTGATAGCTGATTGTGCCTTTTATTGTTTTAGACCCCATTATTATTGTTTTTCTTATTATAGTATTACCTATTATTGTTTTTGTTGTATGGGGAAAAAAATGAATAGCGACAAATTCTTCATAATATTTTCTTTCTTGTGAACTATATTGTTATATTATAAAGACCAGTCATTGGAGAAACACAAATTACACTCCTCATGCAGAGTACACAGTGTCGGTTGATTCCACTTGGGATTTGTTGTTAGCATGGTATTATGCTAACAGTGTGCCTAAAATCTAGTTCTTCTCAAGAGCCAGTTGGCGTTTCTTCAACTATGAGAATTTAGCACTGTAATAAATCTAATTTCTAATTTTTGTTATATGAAGGTCATATCTCTTTTGGAAACATACTATACTACAGCCAAACTAGTTCCAGCCTGGGTGCTTGATGTTTACATGACCATTTCTTGTTACGTTATATGGAAATAATGTCGTTTTTGGTTAGTTTTAGACATGCTGGAATGCTGAATTATCAGGAAATCAGACCATACACATTCGTGCACACACATTTTAAGAGTGTATTTCTGGTTTGGGGATGTGTGTGTATGACTGCAGCTGTAAGCTCGGTAATGAGAGTAGTCTAATGAGAGGAGACAGATCTGTACTTATGGCATTAGTTAGCTTGGCTCAATGTCCCAGCAAACACACACCCATCCCAGCTCAATGTATCCTGCTCATCTATTCTCCTGGTTCAATGTTAAAAGAACAAATAAGAGAAAAACACAAATACATAAATAACAATCATTCATTAATGATGCCTTTAATATCCTTGAAAGCACTATAATATGTTTTACACTCTTATGAACAAACTTGCAGTCTACTGCTTACATAGGCAGCTACCTTGTAAAGTATCATCCTAAATGATATGGAACCTCAAAAGGGAGTGATTTGGAACACCAAAAACTTTCTAAATGGTCAGTCATGCATGCCAAATAGGGCTCCTTGTATGAGACTCAGTATCACATTAGTGTAATGTTAGCATGTTGCTAAGCTAACAACACAATACTCTAAGCACAAAACATATACAACACAAGCAAATATTGTTCATACTCAAATCTCTTCTACATCAGAACATGACCTTTTACATTATTTTTGTGTTATTTTTATGTTTTTATTGTAGCTTTTATACTTACATTTAAGGTGTACAATTGTATATCGATTTATCCATTTCCTTATACTCTCCTAAAAGGTTTTTTTTTTATTTTTTATAATGTGCTTTTATTGCACCAGGAGCATCTTAATGTTCACAAGATTGAAGTATGACTGGAATAACCATTACCTTTCTCTGTCTCTTTGTTGTGCAGGACTCAGATTAATTTCACAGTGGCGATTGATTTCACAGCTTCTAACGGTGAGTGCCGTCTCTATCAGAAGGCTGATGGAATTATTGAAATGTATGCAGATGAGGCATGAAAAAGGGCTAGTAATAGCTGTCCTCGATCATAATCAGTGAGGTTTAATGCGATAAAGAGCTCTGATCTGTGTGATTATACTGAGATGCCTGCCTTTTATATTCATTTGCAGATTCAAAGGGAATACCACAAAACCAACACAATTACAGGGCCATCCTGGCAAATCTATTTTTATACATCACTAGCTTTCATCATTTTTTTCTTCTGGATTCATAATATCAGCCTCTCAGAGTACACAAACAGTAAAGAGAGGGGAACTTACAATTTTATATTTATATACTTCTATATACTACCATATTTTAGGTCCCTTAACTCTACCCCATACCTAAACATAACTACTACAACAACTACCTTACTACCATTAAGCACTAAACTGTTCAAACCATTGAACAGTTTCATAATGATTTTGAATATATTTTATTGGTCGTAAATAACTGTGAACATTGTTACATTATATTAGTAGTATCCATAGTTATACTGTTAGAATATATTATGCATTGAAATACATCATAAAACAAGACCATATTTAATGTGTCACATAATGCTATTGTGAGTTATAATGTATTATACTATTCAGTAGTGTAGCCATGAATATGTACAGTTTCTACTTTAAACGTGGTTGACAATTAAATTAGTATACTTTTCCTGTCAAATGGTTGTACTAAATGGGTGTACTAAAAAGTACACATTTTCTTCCATATGGTTCCCAGGCAACCCCGCCCAACCCACTTCCCTCCATTACATGAATCCTTATCAGCTCAACACCTACGCCATGGCACTCAAAGCCGTGGGGGAGATCATACAGGACTATGACAGCGACAAGATGTTCCCCGCACTGGGTTTCGGAGCCAAGCTGCCTCCTGATGGGAGAATATCCCATGAGTTTGCCCTGGTAAGCAGTTCTTAAAACACCTGTCCTGCAGAGATAGACACAAGAGATCCAGTTTGTGAGGACACAAGTCTTGGATATCTTTTCCTGAATGTTATACTCGCTTGTGTTGCCTCTAGACAGAACAATACACAAAGCTTTCAATTTCAGAACGGGTTTTTAGAGATGGGCACTTGACAGATTCCTACATTCTCTAGAAAACTCTTTGGAAATACCAGCCTATTTTTATAGTTCTAGTATTTTTTTTCTGAGTCCATAACATCTGTTGTACTTTTTTATTCACTGTTCTCATATTGAAAGAAACAAATTGGAATGACACAAGAGCTGGATGTTGCCTGGTGTTTGTGTTTTAGAGAGAGTGAACTGAATGCTTTTGTGTTTAAAAATGTACAAATTTTCACCTTGTGAATGAGGAAACTGGCAAAAAAACATCTGTAGCCTTACGCTGAAAGAGGAACCTGAGCTGGGTCTAGAGACCAGAATATTATAGAGACTAGGGGGTGGGTATTTTTGACTTGGGCTAGAAAGTAACCACTTAGCAGCCACCCTAGCAACTGCAATGTAATGCATAAAAATCAGAATACCTTAGCAATTATATAACATCACATACCACCCTAGCATCCACCCACAACATTTGCATAGCAGCACAAAAGAAAAAAAACTAATAACAACTAAAAACAACCACATAGCAATGTTCTGGCAACCACCCAAAACATCCCACCAACCAAATAGCAACGCACTAAAAAACACTTTATAGCAACCACATAACACCGTGGCAACCCTAAAAGTGGAACTTACATTTTATTCAAAGAATGTAAACATCTATTTATGTCTCTAAAATGTGGAATTTCCATTGTGTTATCACATCTCCACCAGATGTTGAACCATGAGACCCTGTCTGTTTGATTATTTGATTTCACATTAGTTCATTTTTTCTTTGTTCCTACAGAATGGAAACCCTCAGAATCCATATTGCAATGGCATTGATGGAGTCATGGAGGCATATTACCAGAGTCTAAAATCTGTTCAGCTCTACGGTCCTACCAACTTCTCACCTGTCATTAACCATGTAGCCAGGTACGTTCAAAACATTTCATAAACAAAGACATAATGTGCATACGCACACAGCTGCACATATATTTTGCATCTTTTGCAAGTATGTAGTGCTTTTTTACATGCATTCATGTATTACTTTTGTGGTAACAAACCTCATTACTTAAAATCATCATGAAGTCTAAATTTGGAAATGATTATTTTTTATGGGACGCTGCAGTGTTTACTAACTTGCTTAGCCATATTCCTGAAAGAGACGATGTAAATGGCAATGGTAAGAAAGCAACACATCCTTTAAGACTGCAATCTGACATATTTCATAACACAACAATGCACAAAATCAGGCTTGCGTAGATCAGATAATTGAGCGTAAACACAAAATAAGTGTTTACAATCACATTGTTGCACAGCATTGCAGGCTTTTTTCATAGTCTAATAGTTTAGATAATTCAAGTAATCTAAATGTATGGGTTGTGTACCTTTTCTTATTACTTTACTCTCTAAAATAGTTGGTAACATTTTAGTATAGGGATCAATTCTCACTATTAACTAGTTGCATATTATCATGCCTATTAATAAAATATTTTGCTGTTTATTAGTACTTATAAAGCATTTATTCTACATGAACATATTCTACATCCCTAATCCTATGCAATACCTGAACTTAAAAGCTAGGTAATTAACTATTAATAAACAGCAAATTAGTTGTTTACTGAGGCAAAAGTCGTAGTTATAATGGTTTGTTAATGGCAAGGAGTGGCCATGAAGAGCAACTGGGATATTGTTTGTCAAAACACCTAACGGTTAGTTAATTTGGTGTAGGGGTGGTAAAATCTAATTGTTTTTTAAAAAAATCAGCTGTACTAGTCTGTCAGTTGTCTGAATGAATTGTCAACCAAGTGGTCTTGAGGTAGTCCTTAATAATTTGCTGGTTTTAGGTTCATATCAGACATACTTAGGGTGTTCACACAGTATGTGTTCTCATGTTTAAAGAAAATTCTTCACAATTTAATGTATGTTGCAAGACATTGGCCAAAATATTTCTTACGAGGGGCCAAAAATGTAACTTGATTCAAGGCCATGGGCCAAAAGTAAATGTTGCATTATTTTCAATTATATTATATTAAAATGTATTGAATTTTTATATTTTTAAATAATTACACAAAATCTTTAATTTTTTTTAATCAAATTCATATATATATATATATATATATATATATATGTATATAACATATTCAGTATATTCAGAAATTCAAACAGTAATTCAGTTGATTTAATTTACTTAATTTAATCAAAACGGGAAAAAAATTATAACCTTTGAACCATGAGACCCTGTCTGTTTGATTATTTGATTTCACATTAGTTCATTTTTTCTTTGTTCCTACAGAATGGAAACCCTCAGAATCCATATTGCAATGGCATTGATGGAGTCATGGAGGCATATTACCAGAGTCTAAAATCTGTTCAGCTCTACGGTCCTACCAACTTCTCACCTGTCATTAACCATGTAGCCAGGTACGTTCAAAACATTTCATAAACAAAGACATAATGTGCATACGCACACAGCTGCACATATATTTTGCATCTTTTGCAAGTATGTAGTGCTTTTTTACATGCATTCATGTATTACTTTTGTGGTAACAAACCTCATTACTTAAAATCATCATGAAGTCTAAATTTGGAAATGATTATTTTTTATGGGACGCTGCAGTGTTTACTAACTTGCTTAGCCATATTCCTGAAAGAGACGATGTAAATGGCAATGGTAAGAAAGCAACACATCCTTTAAGACTGCAATCTGACATATTTCATAACACAACAATGCACAAAATCAGGCTTGCGTAGATCAGATAATTGAGCGTAAACACAAAATAAGTGTTTACAATCACATTGTTGCACAGCATTGCAGGCTTTTTTCATAGTCTAATAGTTTAGATAATTCAAGTAATCTAAATGTATGGGTTGTGTACCTTTTCTTATTACTTTACTCTCTAAAATAGTTGGTAACATTTTAGTATAGGGATCAATTCTCACTATTAACTAGTTGCATATTATCATGCCTATTAATAAAATATTTTGCTGTTTATTAGTACTTATAAAGCATTTATTCTACATGAACATATTCTACATCCCTAATCCTATGCAATACCTGAACTTAAAAGCTAGGTAATTAACTATTAATAAACAGCAAATTAGTTGTTTACTGAGGCAAAAGTCGTAGTTATAATGGTTTGTTAATGGCAAGAATTGGACTTTAAAATAAAGTTTGACCAAATAGTTTATTCTGTTTGGTAAATCACAGAACTGAGTGGTGAAATATTTTTGCATATTGACCATTACATTAAATATATTGGTTCTACCTTTTTTATGGACTTTCATGCCTATATATGTCATCTATCTTTTCATATCAGTGGAAGTTTAGATGCTAATTTGAGCCATTTTGCAACTCAAATAAGTGACTACTGACTGTAATAAAAGTACCCTTGGAAAGCCGTGTTCATTTTATTATATATGGTGAACATTCAAACTTTGAGAGATGGCTAGACAAATTAGTATAAAGTTGAATGATCCTTCCATTGCTGAAATGAACTAAAACGGCAACAAACTTGCAATGATTGAGAGTTACAATATTATTCAGCAAACAATGTAGGTTTTGCACATTTTCAGAGGATGACAACAGCTAAACATTCTCACCCAGGTGCAACATCCAAACAAAGTGTGTGACAGTAACACAGAGATAATCGAATCCAAAATGGCCTTCGAGGCACAATATATGACCTTTAAATCACTTTAAATGAGCCGTGGAACTAGACTTGCAGAGGTGAGACTATGAGATTTGATCACATGCTGCCCCAAATAAGATCATCCCAGGTCTGTATCGTCCGTCAAGTGATGTGAGGAAAAACATTAAATGGCCATCATAAATGTGACACAATGGCCTGAAAATTAGATCTCTGTAATACCCACACAGAATTTTCTAGTACCCCATAGGCATTTCCATGGATGAGGCCCTAAATCCTGGGTTTTTCAACTTTTTCATGCCATAAACCCCTAAAAATGATAATCACCTTCAAGACCTTTACTTAAAAATGGTAACATGTAAATTAACTGGTTTTATTTAAATTAAATTAAATTTAATGTTTAAGAAATTTATATTTAGCATTACTGAATCAAACTAAATGCATTGTTGTACCAACAATGTTAATTTCAATCAGGTAAGAGTTAAATTGTGTAAAAAAAAAAAATATCTTTAAGGTCAAAATTGCAGTTGATCACTTTTTTCACTTTTTATATTTTTATTCGTTGTAATATTTTTTTTGATACTTTTCCACCCAGAATCCAGTTGGAAAACTTCTGCACTAAATCAAAGCTGTTCCTAATAAATATAAGCTCATGTGGTTCTTACCAATTTAAATTGAAAAATAGAGTAAATTGTAAAATTC
>NW_015552618.1:612627-634066 GCF_001515605.1 Sinocyclocheilus anshuiensis | reverse complement strand
GAGTGGCCATGAAGAGCAACTGGGATATTGTTTGTCAAAACACCTAACGGTTAGTTAATTTGGTGTAGGGGTGGTAAAATCTAATTGTTTTTTAAAAAAATCAGCTGTACTAGTCTGTCAGTTGTCTGAATGAATTGTCAACCAAGTGGTCTTGAGGTAGTCCTTAATAATTTGCTGGTTTTAGGTTCATATCAGACATACTTAGGGTGTTCACACAGTATGTGTTCTCATGTTTAAAGAAAATTCTTCACAATTTAATGTATGTTGCAAGACATTGGCCAAAATATTTCTTACGAGGGGCCAAAAATGTAACTTGATTCAAGGCCATGGGCCAAAAGTAAATGTTGCATTATTTTCAATTATATTATATTAAAATGTATTGAATTTTTATATTTTTAAATAATTACACAAAATCTTTAATTTTTTTTAATCAAATTCATATATATATATATATATATATATATATATGTATATAACATATTCAGTATATTCAGAAATTCAAACAGTAATTCAGTTGATTTAATTTACTTAATTTAATCAAAACGGGAAAAAAATTATAACCTAAAAATGGTAACATGTAAATTAACTGGTTTTATTTAAATTAAATTTAATTTAATGTTTAAGAAATGTATATTTAGCATTACTGAATCAAACTAAATGCATTGTTGTACCAACAATGTTAATTTCAATCAGGTAAGAGTTAAATTGTGTAAAAAAAAAAAATATCTTTAAGGTCAAAATTGCAGTTGATCACTTTTTTCACTTTTTATATTTTTATTCGTTGTAATATTTTTTTTGATACTTTTCCACCCAGAATCCAGTTGGAAAACTTCTGCACTAAATCAAAGCTGTTCCTAATAAATATAAGCTCATGTGGTTCTTACCAATTTAAATTGAAAAATAGAGTAAATTGTAAAATTTAGGGAATTGAAACAGGGTTGTATTCAAAAATAAATTCAAAAGAATTTGGAAATCAATAAATGTGCGCCGTACAAATTAGCAAAAACTGAACAGAGAAGTGGAATAAACAATAATTTTAGAAATATTAATACATTTACTTACTGTACAATCAGAATGTGAACAAAAGCTCTGTACTGTTTAATGATACTGTACTTACTATTTTACACTATTAGAACTCAGAATAAAATATCTTGAGGACACTTTTAACAGCTTGTGGGGCTGTGAGAACCTGAGTGTATATATCTCTTTTGTATAAAACATAATAATTAATAAGATCACTGTCGCCCCCATGGACTGTTTTGTGTTTGTTTTCCTCCCCCACGTACTCCATGTTCTCCCTTTGACCTAGTTTCTCCCTCATGTTAATTATGTTTATTCGTTCCAGGTGTTTCTTGTAAGCTTCCTCGTTTAGTTTGTTGTATTTATGCCCTGTGTTTTCCTTTGTCCAGCATCTAGTGTTAAACGTCTACTCCGTGCGCTATGTGTGTGTTCCCTGTTAGTTTGGTTAATTAAAGACTTCCATGGTTCTGGATCTCCTTCGTCTCCTCATTCTTACACAGCAGCAGCTCCGTGACAATCACATTAAAATCCATAACTTCATAGAAATATGTATAAAGTGTAGTTCCAGGAGTGATTTCTAGTGGTATGCATACATCATCAACTTATGGAGTGCATCTCAGGGACTGATCTACTGTGGTGGCATGGGGTGGCAACAACTACCACCCTAAGAAAAAGTGTTGCCACCCCATCTTCCACACCAGAATTATCCCAGTATAGTTAACTTTACCACTTTTCAGCAGTGCACTTCAGTGTGATGACAAAAAAAGAATGTACCATGAAATAATGACAAGAAAACATGTCTTTCTATAAGCTGTCCTCGCATACTGCCCACACATGGAGAGTGTCCAGTGTAGTAAATAATGATCTTTAAAAAAGCATCATATGACCCCTTTAACTCAAATGCCACCAGTTCTTTTTAGTGAGTCAAAAACACAAAGCACAACCAGTGTAGCCAAAAGAAAATTACTACTTTTCGGCTAACTCTGAGGTCCTCTGAGAAATCTAATCCACTCGGAAAGGATGTCTGGTATTGTCTTTTTATTTCCCACAACACTTTTCTTCATTTATTTTGACCTTTGTCATACACAGTAACTATTTTCTTGGGACACGTGGATTCTCTGACTGACCACTCCACTTTCATCATGGATACAGACCTTTCTAAAAATGAAATCAATATTAGGAAGATTACGATCACAGAATTAATAGCCGAGTTAGGATAGAATCTAATCTTCATTAACTAGATTGAAACGGTTGTAAGACACTTTATGTTGGCTTGACAAAATCTTATATTAAAATGTAAAATAATTTGAAGGTCAGAATAGACAGATAATACTAATGATAGACCTATACTCTTACAAGCTCAGAGACATTTAGAAACTATTGATGTTGTTAATAGACTCTTGGTGTTCTGGATATTGATATTTTATTGATTTGAGAGTATTAACAAAATAGATAATTACACATCTAAATCTATGTAAAAAAATGAACGTAAAATTGTTGTTGTTGTTGTTGTTGTTTTACTCATCAGGAGATATTATCAAAAATGTTTTCTAATAATTTGCATTACTTTTCCATTTTGTTTAATTTAAATTTAAGGTCACACTATATTTTAAGGTCCAATTATCACTACTAACAAACCATTAACTACATCTTTTGACTCAATAAACTCCTAATTTGCTGCTTATTATTTGCAAAATTGCGACAAGACGTCATACTTAATAAAATAGGCTGTATATCCTAATATGGTGTAATATCTCATTTGTATTCCCTACCACTAGATGGCAGACATGTAGTACTTCGATTCTAAACCAAAATGACGTCATATTCCTATTCAAAGTGTTTGAGGAAATAGCAGAGCAAGTGCTTGTTAAGTTTAGGTATTGGGTAGGATTATGGATGTAGAATATGGTTATGCAGTATACATATGTGCTTTATAACAAAAAACTAATAAAGAGCCAATATGTTAAAAATAGGCATGCTAATAAGCAACTAGTTAATAGTGAGAATTGTTCCCTATACTAAAGTGTCACCAAATTTGATTTAATTTGTTTATTGACAAATGCAATTGAAAACAAACTAAAGTCACAATAATTGTAAAAACCAAAAATAATAATAATTAATTGACTAATTTATGTCTAAACTCTCCATAAAAAAAATGGTTCAGCAACATAATTAGTATTTAAAAAAATAAGGGAAAAATGTTTCCAAAAACAAGGCTGCTTAAAAACGTTAACAATCCCTGTTGCGCTTCAGATATTTAGTAACTGAATCAGTTCTTGAACAAATTAATGTGTGCATGTTACCTGGTATTTCCCTATGTTCTGCTAAGAAAGCCTCAACACGTTTCTACAGGTGTTATGATATTAATGAATTGGCTCTTGTTTATTCCAACATATGACAGTTGTTTTTACAGTTGAACATGTTTCTAAAACTCATTATGTTTTGTTATTGCACTTCAGACTTCTATGCTCACAAATCTCGTGTTTAATCGATGTGTCAGTCAGTGGACGGACACATCTAATTATACGTCCATTTCGTGGATTTTCTGAGGATGGGAAGTAAAGGACAGACCATCAAGTCATTATCACCCCTCTGTTCCACACGCACACACACTGTCCACTCCTCAGCACTGACGACAGATCTGTCACACTGCACCGCTCTAATCTCTCTGTGTATTTGCTGTAGGTCGCACCCACACAGTTTAATAATAAACTGCTTTTTATATTGCTCTTTCAAAGCTAATGTGCTGTTTGCCTGGATTTTCTACTGTGCACATTTTTGTAACTGGGGAAAGCGAAAAATATAAAACTCAACAATTAAAAGACTAAAAACATGTAGTTTTTAGGACTATAAAGCTCGGTACATATGTGTTTTGAATGTGCCATAGTTGCCCAGTTCACAAAATACCAGTGTGTCCGCAAGTGGATTTTTAAATTCACACATTTTCAGTGACAAGTGAAGAAATATTTTGAACATTACTGTGTACAGCATCTTCTAAATCCTCAATGGAACATCACGTTTTCAAAGCTTTAATCCACCGAAGCTGATCTGAGAAAGCAGAGGCCTGTAAACATACGCCGAGACTATTTCATCCTTTCTTCTCACACAGAGGTCTGTAGTGGATATTTCACCACAAATCAGCTTGAAGCACAAATCACAGAGAGTTGAAGGAGGCTAGTAAAGGGTGTCAAGTATCAGTACTCTGAACAACTACACCCTTCAGTACAGTGTGTGGGAAAAAGAGACTGATAAATCCATGATGCATCCAGATCTAAAAATAAGACCAAAAGGAACCTAATCTTTATTTATATTAAATGCGTAAAGGTTATGTGTGTGACTGCCAAAGTTATGTTTTATATAATTCATAAAAAAGGAAATTAGTATTTGTTTATTTATTTATGACACATTTTGTTCAGTTTGATCTTTGTGATTTATAAAGACTGAAACAATAGCATCAGTAAATCAGTAAATGATATTGAAAATCTCAAAACCCTTAAAACCAAAGCAATCGGTCATCTCATTAATAACGTTATGTATGTAGAGCCCATCTGGAATTCATTTGTATACAGATTTACAATTATAACTCTTTCATGAGAAAACATACTGTATGTATTTTAACTTTTTGGTGAACTGGTAGTGAAAATGTATGAATTTGTATGATTTATTTCATATGAAACCCCAACTTTTAAGAGAAAAAAAAACAAACAAAAAGACTAAAAAAAAACCTAAGCAGAACGTACAAAAAAATACAAACGCATCATCAAATTGCTGAAACATAAAATAGTTCTGAATTTCCACACTGAAAAAAATTTGAATCAGTTTTCACTCAGTAATTGCTACTAAATTTTTCATATAATTGCTCCAATTATCTTTGTTTTTTTTTTGTAACTTTCTTTTTATTTTTGATCTTTTAGAAAAAACAACAACATATAATCACATCTAAACAACAGAACAGTCATTTGGTCACCTATACATTCTTACATAAACATATTGATGGAAGTATATCTCAAATGATACAGCAGACAATAGCCGTGTCATAGAGTCATAAACACAATCCATTTTTCCCAATACTGTAAGTATTTATCCATTCTTAAGTTTAATGCGAACGTCATCCTCTCCATGTTTTGGACACTGTTCACAATGTCCAGCCATTCAGTCTTTGTTGGAGGTTCTAATTGTAGCCGCTTTCTTGTTACAGCTTTCTTACTGGCTGCTAATAATATCTTTAAAAGGTATTTATCTTTCTTCATCAAATAAGCTGCTAAATTGCCCAGATAAATTGTAGAAAAAGAACAATCAATTCCCTCACCGAAAATTATATGTATTACTTGTATTACCTCCCGCCAATATGACTGAATGGCTGGGCAACTCCAGAATACATGAAAATGATCTGCCAACTGTTCCCCACATTTCCTCCAACACAGACCACTTCCATTCTCGCCAATCTGAATAGATTTTAACTTGGGGGTTGCAAAGTATCTAATAATATTTCGCCAGCAGAATTCTCTCCACATACCCGAGCTGGTAGAAGTAGCCTGTACAGAACAGATATTCAGCCAGTCTTCCCCTGAGATGCTTAGACCGGTTTCTTTCTCCCATTTTAATCTAACCTTATTTGTTGAATGTTTCTTAATGGACTGAATAGCTAGATATAGTTTTGAGACAAGTTTCCTATTGTCTTTATTTTTATACATATCAATGAACAGATCAATTAAATTGGTATCATGCTTCTCCGTGTATCTTATCTCTTTATTAAAATAAGTCCTAACTTGTAAGTACCTGAAAAAAATCTAGTTTTTCCAGACCATATGTATCAGAAATCTCCTGAAAGCCATCTAATTCTCCCTTTGACGAAATTGAACTAAAAGAGGTGATGCCAAACCTATACCAGAGCTGAAACCTCCCATCAGCCCTTGCTGGTTTAAAGTCAGGGTCGAAAGCAACCCATTTTAGTATAGATTGTCTTACAAGTAATGTTGATTTGCATTCTTTAAACCAGACTCTGAGGGGAACTTTAGTCCACTGATTTAAACTTTTAGAGTACTGTTCATATAAGATTTTGCTACCAAGTACTGATTGCAGTGGTATAGCAAGCTGAGAGATCTCCAAATCCTTCCACTTTGCAATATATTCTGTATTACAACAGCATGCTAAAGATCTTAGCTGGGCAGCTTTGAAATAGTCTGAAAAACATGGTAGTGGTCTACCCCCTTTCTCTTTAGATAGCTGCAGTGTTTTAAATTGAATTCTTGGTCTCTTACCCCCCCATATGAATCTTGAAGTCCACTTATCCCATTCAGTAAATTGTTTTAATGGAACTTCAACTGGTAAGGATTGGAAAAGGTATAGAAGTCGGGGAAGCATGTTCATTTTTACTGTATCTATCCTGTTATGCATCTCTAAGGGCAGTTGGGACCACCTATCTATATCTGATTTAATGTTCTTACTTGTAGGACCATAATTACTGTCAAATAATTTAGAAATATCCTTTGTTATTATAATCCCCAAGTACTTAATACTTGATGAGTTCCAATTAAATTTAAACCTACTCGGCATGTCATTCTGAGGGGTGTAGTTATAACTTAAGATTTTCCTGAAAGCTATCTAATTCTCCCTTTGATGAAATTGAACTAAAAGAGGTGATGCCAAGCCTATACCAGAGCTGAAACCTCCCATCAGCCCTTGCTGGTTTAAAGTCAGGGTCGAAAGCAACCCATTTTAGTAGTTTAGATTGTCTTACAAGTAATGTTGATTTGCATTCTTTAAACCAGATTCTGAGAGGAACTTTAGTCCACTGATTTAAACTTTTAGAATACTGTCCATATAAGATTTTGCTACCAAGTACTGATTGCAGTGGTATAGCAAGCTGAGAGATCTCCAAATCCTTCCACTTTGCTATATATTCTGGATTACAACAGCATGCTAAAGATCTTAGCTGGGCAGCTTTGAAATAGTCTGAAAAACATGGTAGTGATCTACCCCCTTTCTCTTTAGATAGCTGCAGTGTTTTAAATTGAATTCTTGGTCTCTTACCCCCCCCATATGAATCTTGAAGTCCACTTATCCCATTCAGTAAATTGTTTTAATGGAACTTCAACTGGTAAGGATTGGAAAAGGTATAGAAGTCGGGGAAGCACGTTCATTTTTACTGTATCTATCCTGTTATGCATCTCTAAGGGCAGTTGGGACCACCTATCTATATCTGATTTAATGTTCTTACTTGTAGGACCATAATTACTGTCAAATAATTTAGAAATATCCTTTGTTATTATAATCCCCAAGTACTTAATACTTGATGAGTTCCAATTAAATTTAAACCTACTCCGCATGTCATTCTGAGGGGTGTAGTTATAGCTTAAGATTTGTGTTTTTTTAACATTTAATTTATATCCTGAGTAAGTTCAGAATTGTTTTAACATGTACATCAACCTAGGAATACTAACCTCTGGTGCTGCAACAAACAAGAGTACGTCGTCTGCGTACAGACAAATCTTTTGTTCTAAACCTCTAACCCTAATTCCTTTTATCTCCTGTTCGTCTCTAACTGACTGTGCAATGGGCTCAATGAATAACGCAAAAAGGGCAGGGCTGAGAGGGCAGCCTTGGCGGCAGCCTCTTTCCAGATTAATGCTCTGAGTGAGATGCCCATTAATCCTTATTCTAGCCTTCGGTGATGAATACAAAGTTTTAATGCATCTAATGAACTCATCTTTAAAACCAAATCTTCTCAATGCCAAATACTCCCAGCGAACCGAGTCAAATGCCTTTTCGGCGTCTAAACTAATTACTACTGCTCTGATGTTTTCTTTAGTGACGTGATCAATTACATACAGCACCCGCCTAATATTATCCTGCGTCTGTCTGTCACATACAAATCCTGTCTGGTCTGAATCTACTAATTCTGGTATTATATCTTCCAGTCTTTTAGCTAATATTGATGCATATAATTTATAATCCATATTTAGTACAGAAATTGGCCTAAATGCACTACACTCCTTTTTGTCTTTACCCTCTTTAGGAATAACCAAAATTATTGCCACCACCTTTAAGTGTATAGTTAAAACAATCAAAAAGTATAGGGACTAATTGATCTTTAAAAGCCTTATACCACTCGGTTGGAAAGCCATCTGTTCCCGGTGCTTTATTAACCTTTAATCTAGAAATTGCTTTCCCTATTTCTTCCTTTGTGATCTCTGCCATTAGGGTTTTATTTTGTACTTCGCCTATGGAAGGTAAGTCAAGTGATTCTAAAAATGAATTTATTTCCAGTGAGCTGGTTGTATTTGGTTCCTTATAGATTTTTATAATAATTTTCAAAAATATTGTGAATATCTCCTTGCTTATGGCAAATTTTTTTGGTTTTGGGATCCTTAATTTCATATATTGTACTCTCAGCCTGTTGCTTCCTTAGCCTCCATGCCAACAACTTCAGAGCCTTAGGACCATTTTCATAATATCTCTGTCTAACGAATTTAGCTTTTTTCTCTAATTCTTCCTCATATAATTTAGTTATTTCCTTTTTAACATTGTTTATTTGATTTAATATATATACGATTTCTTCTTCTCAACATGTTCTCTCTCTAAAATGTTCAGATTTTCTTGCAAATCAAGCAGCCTTTTACATCTTTCCTTTTTTTCTATAAGATGTGAGAGCTATGAGCTTTCCCCTGATCACTGATTTTAGGGCATCCCACAGGACACTTGGCGATACTTCTCCATTATTGTTGTTATCCATATAATCTGCCAGTTCTTTCTGTACGTATTCCTTACATGTACTATCATTCAAAATACTTGTATTAAGTCGCCACAACATATCCTTCTTTTTATTATCTAAATGTAGAGTCAAGTAGACAGCTGAGTGATCAGAGATATCTCTGACTCCTATCTTGCAATCTATAATTCTGTGTCTATCTTAGTTACTAATAAAAAAGTAATCAATCCTTGAATGAACATTTTGACTTGCCGAGTAGAATGTGCATTGTTTGTCAGTTGGATGGAAATCCCTCCACACATCAACCAGTCCCATCTCCATCAAAAGTTTTTTAGTTATCCTGGCTCTAGAGGTTAACCTCTTCAGTGCATTAGAGGAATCGAGTTTAGGCTGTATTTGGGTATTCCAGTCTCCTCTGCATATTAGAACCCCAGAGGCTTCCGAGGCAATTAACTGAAAAATTTCTCTAATACAGGAATTGTCCTGCTCAGGGGCTATATACACATTAACTAGTGTAACTTCTTTCTGATCTAGAAATCCCTTAACTAAAACATAACGGCCCTCTCTATCAGTGAATTCAGAAACCACTCGAAAGTTCACACTATTAGCAATTAGTATTGCTACCCCTCTTCTTTTCCCTTTCTTATAGGATGAATAAAATACCTTCTTAAACCCTAGTTTTTTTAATTTTTCATGTTCTGCACTGTTGAAATGAGTTTCTTGCCAAAATATGATATGCAACTTTTCCTTTTTCATCTTTGCAATAGCCTTGCTTCTCTTAATTGGGTTGTGTAGACCATTTACATTAAGGGTAATCACCCTATATTCCTGACATTGCATTTAAACCACAACAAAACACTGTTTGTAAACCACATGTTATTGGTGACCAAACCTGAACTATATTCGAACTGTAGAACAAAATCAGAACATCACAGAACAAAAAAAAAAAACAAACAAACCAAAAAACAAAAGTAGACTTCCATTTTTGAAGTAATAAACACTTTGTAATGTGGGAGGAATAGTCTAGCTAACCACCAGAGCCCCCCTTCAGTGCAACCTATAGTACCCTCAAGGATGTACTTTATGCACTTAGAAATACCAAAAACAAATGTATTGCCCGTATTTGTCGGTCAGCTATATTCTTATTGAAGGCTAAGGATAACTCTATTCAGTTAAATCGTTTATTTAAACTCCAACAGAAGTAAAGACTCATCATTTGCTACATTCAATATGAAGGGGGATATTAATAAAGAATAACAGTCTTAATAGGAAAGTTAAAGTCGACTTAATAGTCCACAGGTAGCCTAGTCTTTAATGTTACTCCCACACATTGAGGGCATTCAACATTGTCCCTTGGTGCAAATGTCATTAAATCATTGATGTCCATAACCAGACTACTACCTTGCTTACTCGATTCTTTACTCTTATAATACAAAGTCACTTAGCAGTCTGTTATCTCCCAATTCCTTTAACGTTACCTCTAAATCTATCTTGGCCGGTGAAAACTCCGTAGCTTCTCCTTAATCCATTCCTGGCGGGTCTGCCGATTTGCCGTGCTCGTTGATCGCTGCCAGGAGGCCTTCCGTGCTTTTTCAGCAACCTCAACTTCTGCTGTTTTCTCCCAGTCAATCGACAATCCCCTCTTCTTCAGGTCCTCTACTGCTTCCGCTGCGTTTCCATAGGTAATCGGACCACTGTCAAAAAAGACTCGCAGTTTCGCTGGCGGCGGTGTTTGAAACCGTATTCCTTTTTCTCGGAGAACCCTCCTGATCTGCGCATACGCCTTCCTTTTTGCTAGCGTTTCTGCAGGATAGTCATGATCGAAGTAGATTCTCCTGTCGCTGTGGTAGATCTCCTTTTTCTTCCACGCAGAATGCAGAACCATCTCTTTAATTTTAAACTGCTGAAAGTACACAATCACCAATCTGGGTTGCGCCTCTCTGGGCGGTTTGGGACCGAGCGCTCTGTGGCATCGTTGTATTCCAAGGTCAACATCAGCAAGGGATTCCAGCTCTTTTCTAAAAAAGTTCTCAATGAATTGAAGAATACTGTTTCCCTCAGTTCCCTCTGGGATGCCGTAAATGTGAACATTGTTACGTCTTGATCGTGCTTCCAAATCCGTTAGCTTTGACTGCAAACTTTCCTGAGCTTGCAGTGACTGACCCAATGCCTCTCGAAAATCCACGGACCACTCTTCAACATCGGCTATCCGAGCCTCGGCCTCACTCACTCTGTCAGTTGTAGTTTTTAGATCGGTTGCAACCTCGTTTAACTTCTGGTGAATTTCATCTCGAATGTCCGCTAGCTCCCTTTTCAAGTCGTCTCTGATTCTGTCTTGAAAGTTACTCAGTTCAGACTTCATCTTCGTGGCCATCATCTTTATATCTGTGCGGATGGCGGCGATGTTATCTTCCATATCCATCGCTGTTAATTTTGCGTTCTGTCCATGCGCGCCATTACTCTCTCCTTGTTCCTCGGCCATGACGCCCTCAGTCGTTATTTTATCACTCTTCTCTGCTTTCCCGGACTGCTTTCCCTTGCCTTTCCTGTATTTTTCCCCTTCCATCATTGATTGAATGAAAAAATAAATCATACTTATATTTAAATTGGGGAATAATCTCCGACCGAATGGGAGTGTGCAATTATGCGGCCATGCGCTTCAGTTTACCACCAAAAGTCCTCCAATTATCTTTGTTTTAATAAATAAATAAATACATTTTACAGTGCATTCATTAGAAAAATTTCACATTTCTAAAGTTGACCAGAACTACACATTAACTACACAGACAGATCACGTAAAAATAGTTTTGCCCACATATTACTGCATATTTTGTGCATTTAATAACACTGTTAATTGGCTTCATTTGTATTGGAGGAATGGTTTGTTACACCCACAGATGAATTAACTGTGCAGAATATATTTGCTTGTGTCTCCAAAGTTATTAATGCCTCCGAGTATTTTATTTACCTCATAAGCTGATGAAAATAATTAGGAATCCAGACTGCAGTGTAGTAACAAAGAAAATTATATCACAATCCAGAGGCTTTGGCTGTATATCCTGCAGTAATGAGATGTTTAATGAATGTAACAATGTGCTCTCTCGTGCAGATACGCTGCCTCAGTAAAGGACGGATCACAGTACTTCATCCTCCTCATCATCACGGATGGAGTGATATCAGATATGGCCCAGACAAAGGAGTCTATTGTCAATGTAGGTGTCCAGTCTACTAAACTACATTAAATGCTCATGTTGTCTTTAGCTCTATAACCATCCAACCCGATCTCACAGCAATTTGTACATATTTTACGAGGTGACTGATTCGTATGAATTTGTACAACCTCACTCGTACGAATTCGTACGATTTTTGCTAAATTGTGCATATTTTATGAGTTCCCCAATTTGTATGAATTCTTATGAATGACCTACCCCTAACCCCGCCCCTAAACCTACCCATCAGTCTAGACAAATCTTACAAAATCGTACGAGTGAGGTCGTACAAATTCGTACGAATTAACCACCTCGTAAAATCCTTTCAAATTTTATCGTGAGATAGCATTGAACCATCTGTAAAATATATTAACTCAATAGTCATTAGTCAACTTTGTAGTGTGTCTTTGCATTTTCACAATATAGACCGAACTTAAAACTTAAAAAGGTTTCCTATGACATCAGAAAAAGGTTATTCAATGACATTATAAAAACCTAAAGGAATTGTCTCCTAATTAAACTCTTAAATTCTTTCTTTCTTTCTTTCTTTCTTTCCAGGCTGCCTCTCTTCCCATGTCAATTATTATTGTTGGAGTTGGACCAGCTGAGTTTGATGGTAAGTAAATGTCATTAATTCATTCACTCATTAATTTAGGCATTCATTCTGCTCTTATAGGTGTCATATTGCTTATATTTTCTATTTATCCTCATTTTTCTAATAAACCCATTTTACATTTGCCATTTTATGTATACAGCACATCCCCCCACATGTGTTTTATCGAGATACTCAGGTCTTGAGCTTGAGCGGATAAAAGGATTGTGTACTACTGCAGAGTAAATGAGCATGTAATGTGACAACCATTTCCTTGTTGCACTGACAGTAATGCAGATGGGTTTAGGAATAATGAAACAAGACTAAAATACTCAAAACACACTCAGTTGCAGGCACTCAAATGCGCAGCTTACTCATGTTTCCATATCTCTGGTCATGCGTGTTTCTTATCTGTTGTGTGTGTCCTTAGCCATGATCGAGTTGGATGGTGATGAAGTCAGAATCTCATCGAGGGGCAGATACGCTGAGAGAGACATCGTACAGGTATAATAACACATGCAGCTAAAGTATTTATCTTTCATCACTAATACAGAGACATCACAAACAGGACAATTATAGAGGTTGGAAAATCTTGCAAGTTATATGATCAATAGTAAATGCGCAGTAATTTACTTTCTTACCACTTGTTTTAAAAACACACTAATTACCAGAACTTTTCAGAAACATATGTACAGAATCAAGCTACAAAAATGTGTGACAGTATTCATGTAATTTAACAAGCATTGCTCTTCCTGTTAACACTTTCTGTGCAGTCGGTATATGTAATGCATTGCATATACAATGGTATTCTTAATCCATTATACCTCTTAATCAGCTTGTTTGTTCTTATAAATACTTGTGCAATAGAATGCATTACAGCAGTATAGTGCAGTAAAACACATGATATACATAAAAAGTTATTAAATTAACCGACCTGGAATTTTATTTTGTTTATGAACTACACTACCGTGCAGAAGTTTAGAGTCTGTAAGATTTTTTATGTTTTTGCAAGTCTCTCATGCTCACAAAAGCCGCATTTCTTTACAATTTAAAATAACAGTTTTATTATTATTATTATTATTAGAATATATTTTAAAATGTATTTTTTTCCTGTGATGGCAAAGCTTAATTTTCAGCAATCATTATTTCAGTGTCACATGATCCTTAAGAAATCAACATTGAAAACAGTTGTGCTGCTTAATATTTTTGTGGAAATGTAATACTTTTTTCTCAGGATTCTCTGATAAACAGAGTGTTCAAAAGAACAGCATTTATTGGAAATAGGAATGTTTTGTAACATTATAAATGTACTGAAAATTTTGCTCAATTTAATGCATACCAAGCATACTTGCTGAATAAAATATAAATTTGATTTGAAAGAAATCATGCTAACCCCAGACTTTTAAATGGTAGTGTATATTACTGAAATGAATTGAAACAATGCATAACAGTTTATTTAGATTATTATAATAAACACAGAACATTACTGTGTGTTGGTGTGGATGCTAATGTAGTTATCATTTTTTTTGTGTGAACGAGCCTCAAGATATGCTAAAATGCAAATGCTAAAATTTTGCTTTGAAACTTGTCCAGGTCTAAACACATACACCATATAGGTTGGTGAATTTCCAGTTTATAAAACCATGCTAAGTATGTTCATTATCACCCATTACGATCATAGATGTCATTTCTTAATGCTTTCTGTTCTCCTTCTTCTCTTCTTATAGTTCTTTGCGAGGTAGTCATCATTATGTGTGGGTCGCCCCACGCTTGTTAGGAAGCATGTTAACAGGCAGTGTGCATGATCAGCTATCATAGGTGGCTAGGGAGGCTTGTCCAATTAGCTATGCCATCACACACAGATTCCAGTGGATCTGGCTTCCCAGCGGCCAACATGTACTTAAAAGCCCAGCTTTTCATAATTAAACGGCTGTGTAGTGCTCTCAGAAGCAGTCATATCTCTTAGGATAATTTGGCTCTCAGTCTCAAAGGCGTTTGAGTTGATTGGCATGCTGAGCATTTGATGGCTGTGCCCTAATTTTAGGCTAATTGCTCTTTTCAGCTTTGCAAATTCTCACAGAAATGCAGATTAATGTGAGACCTGCTTCAGTTTATTTTCACCTAATGAAAGTCAACATAAAGAGTGTGTTTATACCATAAAATCTACTTTACATGGAAGCTAAATTGTATTTTGTAACATACCTCAAATTTGTTCGATTTCTACAAAATCACAACTTTCATATATGTGTTATTACATACTTTTTGTATCATATTTGTTTCTTTACTGCTAATGTGTGTGTTGGATTACAAAATGTTAGCATGCTGATGTGCGATATATTACATACAGTATATGAGTATTTTTAATTTTGAAACTATGTTAATATTACAATATGTGACTTTGTTATATTAAATACCATTAACTTACCTACTACTATATTGTTGTAAGTACATTACATTTGAACATTCTTAACAGCAATCACTCAAACCTATGTAATAATGTTGTGAGACTGGGCTGATATTTTAAAACTTGAAAAACTAAAATCTAGTTTGTTGTTTAGAATTGTCATTCAGGTTAAGAGCAGGTTGCTGTCAAGTTATTCTTGTCTTTTTCTTAAAAGATTAAAAAGATTCACACAAAAATAATAATTTACTCACATCCATGTTGTTCCAACCCTGAACTGTATGCTGAGAATTTTGAACAAAAGATGAAGAGCCATATTTCTCATTCTTTTTATAAATAAATAAATGCTGCACAGAAAACAAAATAACAATCTGTGAATATATGAAAATAAATATGACATTTTGATTTTAATATAATTTAGTTTCATCTTAGTTGTACCTTTTTTTTCTTTTGCAGTTTGTTCCATTCAGAGACTACATTGATCGCACTGGGAATCACATCCTAAGCATGGCCCGCTTGGCCAAAGACGTTCTTGCAGAGATCCCAGACCAGTTCCTATCCTATATGAGGACCAGAGGAATCAAGCCGTCTCCCGCTCCCCCTCCGTACACACCCCCAGGACACCCGCTGCAAACTCAGATCTAAAATGGGCCCAGGAGCGAGCCTTGCAGTATCTCAGTATCGCTTTCTCAATCACTCAGTGAGATGAAGTTTTCCTCAGCTCTCAGCTTTTTCTGTCCCTTTCTCTTTGCACTATGGGGGCTGTAGATGGACAACATGGTTAGACGGTTCTGAGAACAGGTTTACTTCCATTACAGGCATTCCCTGTCAGAATGTCTCTCAGTTTCACTCTCTGTCTCTCAATGCCTGGATAGCTTGTTTCTGATGGCCACATTGTAGAATGAAGTTCGCATTTCTGGTTAACCGTGAAAAGAAGGATAGTTATGTGAAGGTAAGGAAAGGCTACAAAAATGAGCTGATGACCCTGTCTCAGAACAGCAGAGCAGCTTCCTCTTCCTCAGACCAAGAATAGACTAAGAAATCACCAGTCGCAAACAGACTGTTGTAAATAACTTTTGAAGTAGGCTTCTTCTGTCATTTCTTATCTTTTCCTCTTTTTTCTTCTCTGAGCTCTCAATCAATGTTTACATGTTAATGATTTTCTTACTGTTGGATCTAACTTTTATAAGCGTGTATCTTTAACATGAACTTTTCCGTGCAAATGCTTGCAGCGCGTTATCTTTGCCATGCCCGTCAGGTGGCAGGGGATGGTGTTGTTGCGGAAAATCACATTTCTTGCATGGAAATAGTGTGCTCAGGCATGCGATGCATGTTGTGCAGCATTCATGTTATTTGGCCTTTTCTCATTCTCTCTTTTCTCTCACTCACTTTCTCTTTTTTTATTTTTTTGCCCTGGCACAAGCAAGATAGTTGGGCACCATTGTGTATAAAGAACCTCATAGGACTCAATGTGCTTCATTGCATTTAAATCTGAGCAGCTGCTCTCAAATAAGAGCCCAGTGGTCAAAAACACAGATGCCATTATTATTTTGTGTCTTAAAACATTGTATGGATGTTTTGTCATTTTCTGTTGATTTTGTAATGTTGTATTATGTTTTTTCAATAACATGTATATTCATCCATCATATTTAATCGTTACCTGGAAGAGTTGCGCAAAGATAGTGTCAAAAAGCACAAAGCTTATCACGAAATCCTTCTTTTTGGATTTCATTGTGAAGTGTCAAAACCTGCTAAGATGCAGAATATGCCTAATTTAAATTTTTTTGTTTGTTTGTTCGTTTGTTTTTTTTTTCAAAAATGTTTTTGCCATTCAATTATTTTGTGAAATGTGTTGCTAGTATCAGGAAAATAATTATTTAAAGTCTCTCCTTACCCAAATAGTCAAAACTGGACAAAAATAGACAGAAACTGGAACATTAGTTCAAAACAACTGGAACACTAGTTCAAACACAACTGGTAACCTAGTTCAAACACGACTGCTGTTTGTATGTTTTTAGCAAAGGAATGAAGTGAATCATATTGACTCCTGGTTTATGATGATTCACTTCATTTAGTAGATTTCTTCATTTTTTTCCATTGCAAAATACTAAAACAACATGTTTTTGTTCCAAAACATTCACACATAGCAAATGTTACTCTTCTAGTATGTAGCAACTAATTTTTTCTTCACACACTAGTGTAGTGAAATATTTTGGGTTACAGCCTCATGTTGAAGGGGAACTTTCCCTGTTTAACTGCTATTCTGGAATTTAAGATTGTCATTCCAGTTGTGCTGCTTTGTCACACATACAATATTCACAAGATATTAACACATAAAATCGCCCCAAAAAGCATTCAGACACTTGTGCCAAATCTGCTGAACCAATGTATGAATGTCATTACAAAATATCAAAGGAAGTATAATTTTAATGAAAGTAAAAGGCATTAGACGAATATAATTATTTTAAAGAGATAAAATACAAGACACCAAATTTAAAAAAAAAATGATTGAAATAAACAAACAAACAGTATTGGATACTTTGTGGTTGTTAGAACATGTCCACAGGTATGAACATGCACTTGTGATGTACTACAGTACAAAAAAGTAATTGCAGAATTGGCTGAAAAAAGTAAAGCAAGTTTGATATTATATGTGACCCTGGACCTCAAAACCAGCCAGTTTTTCAAAATTGAGATTTATACACTGAATAAATAAGCTTTCCATTGATGTATGGTTTGTTTGGATAGGACAATATTTGGCCAAGATACAACTATTTGAAAATCTGGAATCTGAGGTTGCAACAAAATCAAAATATTGAGAAAATCACCTTTAAAGTTGTCCAAATAAAGTTCTTAGCAATACATATTACTAATAAAAAGTTTAGTTTTAATATATTTACAGTAGGAAATTTACAAAATATCTTCATGGAACATGATCTTTACTTAATATCCTAATGATTTTTGGCATAAAAGAAAAATCGATAATTTTGACCCATACAATGTATTTTTGGCTATTGCTACAAATATACCCATGCTACTTATGACTGGTTTTGTGGTCCAGGGTCACATATTAATATTATAATAACAATGCTTTGTTAACTGCTTTTCTTTTACTATCTTCTTAAGTATGCACAATTTGTCTACAAACATTCTTTACAGCATTTAAGCATACCACTTAAATCAAAAGGTTTTAAGGTCATGATAAACATATTCAGTCATAAGTCATAATACTTTTTTCTCATCTTGAATTTTGTAAGCATGAACTGCACAGAATAATAGCTGAAGAATGATGCATGTGTGAAAAAGCAGCACTTGACCCTGGGAGGGTCGGTTGACAATAGTATCTCTCTTTTAGGAATGTTGGCTCTCAACATTCCTTTACTTTCCTTCAGCTCTCTTCCTCTCTGCATTGCTGGTGCCACGGCAAATGCCACTTGGGCAAGCTCATTCACCTGTGAGTATGCGCGTGTGTGTGTGTGTGTGTGTGTGTGTGTGTGTGTGTGTGTGTGTGTGAGTGAGCGAGCGTGTGGATGTCAGCTCGTCAAGCATAATCGAAGTGTTTTTAAATTTGTGACTTGACTCACATGAAATTTGTTTACTGAAGATATCCAAATATTATATTGTATGCTATTCATATCTAAATATTACATGCACTATGTTTGCATGTACAGTTTTACAAGAGATTCATCAGTACTTTTGTTATTGTTAGTGTTTTGAGTAAAAAAAAAAAAAAAATCTAACAGGAAAATAACTGTACAAATGGCCTTAATCTCTCACTGAATTCTTGGAATTGTGCAATGCCTTATGAATTGTTATATATTTTGTGTCAGTGTACAATTGCTTTCTAGTGTATATTTTCTTTGCACAACTCCTGTATGGAAAAAATTATATTGTAATTTTTGGAATCAGTGACTAATCAAAGAAAGCATGACTGAAGTTCTGATTGTCTAGTAAATCAGTATGATGAAATTATTATTTCTGTATCAAGTACTAATTTTGGAATAAATATTCTTAATACATTGCTCTGTGATTCTGGAATGGCATTTGTTTATAAGGGTTTATAATTTGTTTATTATTGTTCACGAGGGTATTGTGGGTGGTTGCCAGGGTAATTGTATGCAGTTGCTAAGGATTTCTGATTGCAAAATGAATGTATCATGTCATATTCATGTCAGTAGGACCAATATATTATGGAACAGGTTACATGAGATTTGAACAAACTCATAACTGTAATTATGAGCAAAAGTAATAGTGGCATAAATATAAAGTACATTAGAGGTTCTAACCTTAAATGGCAGTTCAATTGTTCAGCTGGAAAATACAATCTTGCAATTAAAAAAAAAAAAAAAACCTTTATCCAAGATGGCAGAAGTGTCAAAAAAAGCTGATTATGTACTATTTAGATACGAAAAAGTATAAATAAAAATAGTTTAATTTTAAAATAGTTTAAAATGTAAGTTAAACACATAGTTTTACACAATATGCATTTGCTTATTTTTATGACTTTTTCAGTCATTCACAGCTTCTGTCAAAAAATAGTGGAATATAAAAAACGTCTCAGTTACGTACGTAACCCTCGTTCCCTGATAGAGGGAACGGAGACGCTATGTCGTGATCGACATTATGGGGATTCACTTGGGAGCCCCAATCACCTCCGACTTTAAGAGTAAACGCCAATGAAATTTGGCTAGTGGATTTTGCATACCTGAGCCACTCCCCGTGCATATGGGTATAAATAGGCAACAGGTGCATCCACTCTTCAGGTTTTACTGAAGAGCCGAGAACTTGTCCCTGGCTGCCAGCGATGGTTCGAGGTTGTGGCAAGGGGACATAACGTCTCCGTTCCCTCCATCAGGGAACAAGGGTTACGTACGTAACCGAGACGTTCCCTATCTGTCGATCACTATGAGTTTTGTCGTGATTGACATTATGGGGCCCTGGAAAGCACCACAACCTGAACCCTGTCACAACCCCGTGGCGTAGCCAATGTTGGCAAGTGGCCGCATGTCAGACAAACGCTACGCAATGGTCATAACCTTCCCACCGCCCCAGCGCAAATTAGCTGACCTTGGTACCCGCAGGGACCACAGGTGAATACATCGCTGCTGGAGATAGCCAAGCCGCTGTTCCTTTCCCCACAGAAATTTCTTAACAGAAGGGATTTCGACCTCCAACTCCCCACAGAAATTTCTTAACAGAAGGGATTTTGACCTTCAATGAAAGATTTGCTTCAAGTCTTTCCGATTTGTTGTTTACAGCTTAGGCAGAACGATGGGGAAGCAAGCCTTCCGGAGAAGGGCGCTACGGAGACCACACCCTACCCGTAGGGAGATAACATGTGGAGATTCTCATATGGACTGACCCAGGCCTGGGGCAGTACTACATATGGAATGGGTCTCTGAGGCAGGTCCTACCTGAGAGTAGGGATGGAACAACTGCCAGCAGAGACTGACAGAACACTCTGTCAAAGGGAAGACACGGGTTTACAGAGAGGGAAGCCTTACCGTGGAAGAATACACATATGGGATTGCCAACAGGGAATCAAGCCATATGGACACCTAGCCTAGTACAGGGGCTGACCGGAGACCCGGGCAAGCTAACACCGATACTGGGCCTGGCGTCAGACTGCTCCGCCCAGTCTGACTGACGGGGGTGCTGGAGGATACTCCACCAGGGTTCGCCGTACGGGGAACTTACTGGAGGAGGTGAAAGGCGCTCGCATCCCCGGGTGAGGGGGAATGGCGCAGCAAGCGTGACACCGGCCAGCTCTTCCCGCCACACGGGACACACGGGAAGAAACTGGCTCAACGCGGAGACTCTAGAATCTCGCGAAGGTGTTTGGTGTCGCCCAGCCCGCAGCTCTACAGATGTCTGCCAGAGAGGCTGCGTGCGCCAGTGCATAGGAGGAGGCAACACTCCATGTGGAGTGAGCCCTCACCCCCAGGGGGCACAGCACGCCTTGGGATTGGTATGCCAAGGCGATGGCATCCACTGAGCAACGCAAGGGCTGGATCTGCCTCCTCCAAGGGCAGTGCTTGCAGGTTCACCACCTGAGCGCGGTCAGGAGCGCTGTCCTAGCAGACAGGAACTTAAGCTTGACTGAATCCAGCGGTTCAAAGGGACCCCTCTGAAGTCCTGCCAGGACAATAGAGAGGTCTTCTCGAGGCAGTTGATGTGCCAAAGCAGTCGAGGCCCTGTCCAGAACCCTGAGACTGCCTGCCCGTTGCATGTAGCACACCAGCCCGTACTGGAGGCATCCATCGTGACAACGACATGCCAAGACGCTTGTTCTAAGGGCACCCCAGCCTGTAGAAAGACAAGGTCCGTCAAGGGGCTGAATGAGCGGCAACACGTTGGCGTGACGATCACGCGAATTGTACTGCGGTGCCATGCCCACCTCGGGACTCGGGAGTGTAACCAGTGCTGAAGTGGTCTCATATACAGCAATCTGAGTGGTGTGACTGTGGCTGCAGATGCCATATGCCCCAGGAGCCTCTGAAAGTGTT
>NW_015552618.1:602504-612610 GCF_001515605.1 Sinocyclocheilus anshuiensis | reverse complement strand
CAGTGTTACCACTGGCCTGCCTCTAAGGGAACTCAGGCAGTTCAGCATGGACTGGGCATGCTCGTTGGCGAGACACGCCACCATTCTCACCGAGTCTATAACTCCATACTGGAAAAAGAGATTATCTGCGCAAGGGAGAGCTTGCTCCTTTCCCAGTTGACCCGAAGCCCCAACTGGCAGAGTGCCGGAGCACTAGGTCCCTGTGATCACACAAATGTTCTCGCACGCGGGCCATGCTCAAGATAGTTGAGGATCCTGATGCCCACTTCCCATAGCGGGGCAAGGGCGCCCTCCGTGACCTTCGTAAAGACACGGGGGGACAGGGACAGCCAGAAGGGGAGGACCCTGTACTTCCATGCCTGACCCTCGAGCACAAACCGTAGGAACGGCCTGTGTCGAGGGCACATCGAGACATGAAAGTAAGCATCCATCAGGTCGACCGCTGAAAACCAATCCTGGGGCTGGAGGCATTTGATGATGCGCTTCTGCGTCAACATCGTGAATGGGAGCTTGAGAAGGGCCCGATTAGAGACTCGCAGATCCAGAATTGGCTGGAGGCCAGCGCCCTTTTTTGGGTATGATGAAGTAAGGGATGTAAAACCCCTGCTTCATCTCGACTGGAGGGACTGGCTTGATTGCATCCTTTGCCAGGAGGACAGCAATCTCCTCGCACAAGACAGGTGCGTCTCGGTCTGCCACCGAAGTCTCGAGAACGCCGCTGAACTTGGGAGATCGCCTGGTGAACTGAATCACATAGCCGAGTCGGATTGTGCAAATGAGCGGTGCAGCGGAGGGGAGTCAAGCTGGATAGGCCAGAAGGCATCGCGTTCTGTCTGATCACAGTAGAACTCCCCGAGCCCCCAGAGGGACTGGCCGGAGCTGCGTGGAGAGGCAACGAGTCTCCCAAAGGGGGGCATCGTGGGCGAGAGTGAGGAAGGGGCGCGTCGCTCACTGTCAGCCCACGGGCCTAAGAACCCGGAGGAAAAGGAAATTGCTCTTTCTTTGAAAATGTGGGTACCGCTGGCCCTTGAGCCAGTGGCGGAACAGAAACAAACAAAAACTGAAGATTATCCGGGGCCCTCCTACGGGGGAAGGAGCGGCGCTGTCTCCGCCATCTCCTGAGAAAGAGCAGCTTCCCACATCTCCGGGTTGCCCATGTCAGGGCCACTTCATCGACTTCTTAGACGACTTAGCGGCCGTCTGGGACACGACGGCGTCGCCGAACAGTCCAGCCTGGGAGACGGGAGCGTCGAGAAAGCGCACTTTGTCGACATCGCTCGTCTCAGCAAGGCTGAGCCATAGATGGCGCTTTTGGGCCTGAAGTGTGGACATCGCCTTCCCGAGGGACTGCGCTGTGACTTCCGTTGCCCGTTGGGCGAGGTCAGTTGCAGAGCGCAGCTCCTGCATCAGCCTCGGGTTGGTACTACCCTCGTGCATTTAGAAAAATGGTACGCCAAGGCGATGGCATCCACTGTCCAGTGGGCCAACCTCTGCTTGGAGACAGCCTTCCCTTTCTGCTGACCTCCGTAGCAGACAAAGAGCTGCTCAGAGCTTCTAAAGCTCCGGGTGCAGTCCACGTATATGTGCGAGAGCGGCCGTCAGCTTACAGCTTTGGACGGGAGACGAGGACAATTCCTCCAAGTGGTGGTGTTTTGCAGGCACAAGTGCACCGCAACCACACTCTCCGCCTGGGGAATGTCAACGTACCCCCTAGCCACCCCACCCGCCGAATGAAACGCTGGGCACGCCGCGAGACGGCACAGCAGAATCACCAGGGAGCCACACAGAACAGCTGCTGCGGGAGGAGTGAGAGGTCCGTGGGGACTGGCCCGGCGAAAAGGCTCTCAATGTAACCCTCAGATCGCCCAGATCACTAACCGATGGTTGTCTGCTCTTTTAGTTGAAGTGACCAGGGGAATCACTGCAGACAGGGACACCGCTGTTCGTACCGTGACACCAACCAGAACAGCTTCCAGACAGATGATGAATGGAATGAGTGGATGGACCTGTCGTCTATTTATGCCCGTGTGCACGGGGAGTGGCTCAGGTATGCAAAATCCACTAGCCAAATTTCATTGGCGTTTTCTCTTAAAGTCAGTGATGATTGGGACTCCCAAGTGAATCCCCATAATGTCGATCACAACATAACTCGTAGTGACCGACAGATAGGGAACTGCTTACTAAACTCTAAGCAAAACAATCTGATATAAATGGTATAATTAGACAACTGTACAACCATTACTAATCAATTTGGCTGAAACAAGTTATAATAAAATTTTTATGTTGCTCCAAAGTATGTGTTCCGTACCCACTGTATATATATATATATATATACTGTATATATATTTATATTTACTTGTTTATTTATTTATTGATTGATTGCTTGATTGATTGATTGAATGCCTTGTTAGCCACTCCACTTCTGCTACATAAGGAAAGCTGTAACTGTTGACTGCATAAAGTATCTAAATTTCACACTGTTTTTTTTTTTTTTTGGTTAATTAAGCCCATCCTCCGGGTTGTGACGTGCACTTCCAGTAGTAGGATTTTTTTTTTTTTTTAAGTAAACACGCTACTCACACTATTTGTACTACAAAATGGCACAGAATAATCCATAAAGGTGCAGCTTTCTGTTGGCAAAATGTGGCAAATGTGTGAAAATCTTGAACCTTTTGTGAAATCTGCATGGGAAAATCTTTTGCCGTCACATGAAATTCTCAGTCCCACAGATTTCTAATGAAAAGACTGGATTTCACCTGCAAAGATCTGCCAAATGTGAACACGCCTGAATTGGGACGCACCTACTGTCTTTGCACTGTTAGCTTATAGATGCTAACATTAAACTGGAATCAATTATAAATCAAGTTTCTTGTGCATCTACTTAACTTGAGAAGTGCTATTTGTGTAGCATGCAAAGTCCAAGCTCTTGCAGTCACTTGCAGTTCCATGTATATGTCTTAAGGAAACAAGGCAGCTCATTTGAATTTGGAGCAGATTTTATGTTCCCATATTCCCTCTCTTTCTCTAACTAGAAAACCATTAGGAATAATAACTGTTTTCTATATTGATGTGACACTAATTGCAGAAGGAGCACATTGGCTGGCTGGTAGGCTCCAATTATATCAGGCTACTGAGGCGTGTGGTCCTGGAGAAGATACAGAGAGTCACCATGAACTACATGAACGTAAATAACCTAACTGCTGCACATGTTTTTTTTCTAAAAGTCTTTTTAAGTATTCTTCCATTTGATGAGCACCAACATATACAAGTTAATATCTAAAAGACTCACACACAGATGTTTACAGCTTGCCGTTAAATTGTAAAGTGTGAGCAACCCATCATCGCATTATTTCACATGATGCCCATGTAACGCAGTGGCCTTTAAGTCTATTTCTATATACCATGACAGACTAGCCAATTAGTTTAATCTTACTTTGTACTTAACACTTGCACGGACTGCCATACAGTTGCTCGTACAGAGCGGGCAGCTTTCCAGTATAGCCTATACAAATTTATTTGACTTTAAAACTGTCATTGGCATGAAAGTAAATGAACTTACAATGTTTGGAAAAGAATAATGGTCTTTTCACTACTTCCATAAAGCATAGATCAAAAGCAAAATGTATTTTTATAGATCGGTTGCACTTAATGACTGCTGATTTTAGTGTCGCGCTAGATCTAGATCAACCAATTGCATAGAAATAAAAAAAGTTGTTGGTGAACCAAAGCAAAGTATGAATTATACAGTGACTTCAAAGGATTCATTTTTATCAATTTCAACGGATATGTTGTTTTTTAATTATTATTTTTGGAAATAAATACTTGTACATGTAATTTAATGATAATTACATGGTAATAACAACACTTTTGTCACTGTATCGTTGAATATTGATCATAATGGATAGTGTTTGTTACTGCCATAGGCAACAGGTCAAAATATGTACTCTGGCATACTCTACACTTTACCAATTACATTAGCAATTAAATTGCATTTTTAATTCAGCAAATGGCATCTGGTGAACAAAAACTTGTAGTTTAATAAAAATGTGATCAAATTTAAATAATTTAAAAAAATACATATTAAGTAAATATTTAGTAAATTAAACTAAAATAATTTTAAAAGCTAAGTAAACTTGGTATTGGTAAATTTGGTTTAAATGACTTCCACTTCATTGGTCACACTGAAAATAGAAGTTCCAGACAAGCACACTGCATTTTGGGATACCATGCAGTCTGCAAGGTAAGTAAGTGCATAGTAGTAGAATATTACAAATATAGCTGCTAGCTAATTCAACATTTTTGAGATGCTGAAATGTTGAATGAAAAATGTTCAAATCAAAAATGAAAGCTCTTACAATTTGTACTCCTGTTTATCCATCTTGTCTCTTTCTCGGCTGACATTTAATGGTTCTTTAAGCAAAAATCTTCTGCAACTCTTATAAAGATCTCACATTTTCCCATGTGCACCACCTCCTACATAAAACTGATTATATACATATACGCCTCTTACTTTCTATAAACAGCTTTGTGTGACTAGAAGGCTAAAGCAAGAATAATTAAGCAGCTATTGTTAATTACTCCTGTCTTAATTCTCTGTGCATATCAGTGGTCTCTTATAAGTTTGTATAACTGTAACATGATTAGTCAAGCTGTAAAAGTCACATAAAACTTGATAAATCAAAGTTCAGTTGGTTTTAGAGAAAACTGATCCTGAATCTGTGTTGTCCAATAAAATCATGGAGCGACCTGTTCCTCAAAGGGGAAGATTGGATTGGATTGGCAGTTCCCTTGGGGTATTGACATGGAACATAATTACACAACAAAGAACAGTATTTTCACACCTCTAAATTACAGTTAATCCCATCTTGACATTTCCCAATTCTCCCACTCATAAATCAAAGCTCACAAAACCCTTGTAATCACATTTCAGGCCTCCCCAGTGATGGCGTCAAATCACATTGTGTTATTTACAACACCAGTTCATGTGAATCAGTGCTTCCTGTGCTTTACAATCTACAGCGCTGCGAATATATATATTAAAAATTAAAATGTTCATCACTTCCAGTGTAGTCTGAATAATGAAGGAATGACCCTTGTGAAAAGATTATGTTGTCAAAAAATAAATAAATAAATATCTAACTCATCAGTTCAATCAGTCTAATGATTTGCTTACAGAATTATCAGAGTTTTGTTGTAATAAATTATATTTTAATTTAAATAAAATGTTAGAAATATAGTACTGTTAGAATGACGTTATAGGGCCACATTGTAAAAAGTGGTGACCTGCAATTGATACCTTAAAGAGGTACAGTATTTCTGCTTCTTATACCCTTAAATTTAGTTTTAATGTTTTTACAAATATGTTTACTTTGTAATGTTAAAAACGTTAACATTTATTTATTTATTTATGTGTCTACTACATACCTTGTGTTGTCTGATTGACAAAAATATAATAATAAAATAAAATGAACTAAAAAATACAAAGCTTTGATCATGAAACTTCTGATAATAAAACAAAGCATTTAAATATTAAAAATGTTAACATTTATTTATTTATTTATTTCTGTGTCTACTACATACCTTGTGTTGTCTGATTGACAAAAATATAATAATAAAATAAAATGAACTAAAAAATACAAAGCTTTGATCATTAAACTTTTGATAATAAAACATAAAGCATTTAAATATCATCTTGCTAAGACATATGGACCATACAAATTACAACATCTCCACTAAATTGCATATTTTGCTCAGTTTGGGCCTTTTTTTATGAGGCAATGCATGAAACATGTTTGTTTGTTTTTTTGTACTTTTATATCTAAAGGATCAATAAACTGATGTATCCAATATGAGGCAATGCATGAAACATATGCATTTAGTTTTTTACTTTTATATCTAGAGGTTCAATAAACTGATGTATCCAATATGAGGCAATGCATGAAACTTCCTTTTTTTTTTACTTTTATATCTAAAGGTTCAATAAACTGTTTTGTTTCTGTTTGCTTTGATATGCTAAATCGTTGTGTTTCTAGCTGTTGCAGCACATTAAATAGGTTGTGAAATGTGATCAGTTTGATTACGTCTTCTGAAGTACATATCAAATAAGGGCATAGAAAAATAAAATGCTCTGTATATCATGTCAACACCTATATAGAAAAACAACACATCCAATTTGTTCTTGTAAATATTCAGAATCCATTTTTTTTTCTTTCTTTTTCTTTTTCAAATTCTATTTAGTTAATTCTAGATCCTTTTGAGGAACAAAAAAGTCAACATTTTCTTGAAGTTGGAACAGTTAAGGGTGTGAGTAAAGATTACATCACTAGTGAAACATATTTTGTAATGCAGCTAATTATCTACATTTGGAAAGCACTGCACTTCAGATGTACCCAACCAACCTCCAAATGAAGGACATTGAGGACACCAGCACCCCTCTCCAAACCCCGATCAAGGACACAAAATCCCGTCACCAGGACAGTGTGTGTGTGTGTGTAAGCCTGTTTGTGTGTATACTTGTGCATGGTTTAGTGTGTGTGTAATTTTGCCTCTGTGCAGGTGTGCACCAGCCAGGCATGGCCGACACTGAGTCTATTAATATCACCCTGGGCTAAATTTACCTCCTCTGTGCTCTGTCCACACACTGCTCCTATCACACACACCACTACTGACATATAAAGATCATGATCTATGCATGAAAATGAAATATTCATTACGTTTTGAAATAATTTTCTTAGAAATGTTGCCATTGCGCTGCAGGATAGACATTTTATCCACAAGTAATATTTATTTTAAAAGTGTAAAACCCATCTAGAACATTATTAATGGATCTGATAAATTATTACATTCTTTCACCTATGAAAGAAGGTACATTATTTATATGATGTGGTTTAGCTTATAGCAAATCTTCATTTAAGTGGGTCTACAGGGTGTAACTAAGTTTCAATCTGTATGTGGGACTTAAAACCTATCAAATATATATATATATATATATAACATAATTTATATAATACACACACAAACACTTTTACAGTTTTTCTCAATCGAGTTGACACATTTCTCCAAACTCAGGTCACTGTTCTCAAACCAGTTAACACAGTGATCTTAATACTTTGTAATTGTCCTAAACAGATTGTACGTTTTCATTCATTTTATGCAAATTACAAATCATGCAAATAATTTTCTCAAAACAATGTGCACAAAACTCTCAAATGTTTTCACAATAGTTAATACAACCAACCAATACTTTAAAATATCTGAAAAAATGTTTTACACAAATCATAAACATTTATGAACCATTTGTCCAAACAAAACTCTGTAATTTGTCATTCTATCAAATGAACATATTATATTTTCGATTGACTCTAAACTGACAACTATTCGGCTAATTATACACACAACACAGGAAATGCAGTGTTCCTAATCGTTAACACATTTATCACAATTGCTTCAGAGTAATAATAAAAGGGAAAGTATACAAAGAGCAAGAATGAATATGCAAAATAATAATAATAAAATATAAAGGGGGGAGGGGTAAAGAAAGAGGTGTAAGTCTATAAGGTGGTGGAGTGGGTAGAGAAAGGGGTGTAATGAGAAAGAGAAGAAGAGTGGAACAGGTAGAAAGAGATGAGCAGAGAGGGAGATGTGAGAAAAGAGGAGAGGAGAAGGAAAGGTAGAAGAGATGATTAGAGAGGAGGGCATTGGTGTAGTGGAAAGAGCATGAGGAGAAACTGTAAGAAGACATGGACAGAGAGGAAGTGGACAACAGGGTGGAAAACTTCTGTTATTTACTGTAAATATCCAAACATTTTTTTCAGAATTTACATTTGAGATCATTCAGGTGGACCATCAGGATTATTTGGAATGGAACAGGAGTATTGTTGACATGGTGGTCCAGAACAACATGACCAGCCACAAAGGAAGAGGCCAGTGGAGATGTTGAGACAGGAGCTTTTCAAACATGGATTCAAACTTCTTACTTTTTTTTTCTCCTATGATGCAAGCACAGCAAATATGTAGTGTAGATCAAAAGGTGCTGTTCACATGAAATTTTCACCAGATGTCGGTAACAATCCAGGTAATTCATACATACAAAGAAAGCAAAACAATTAAGTTCTGTGTATTAAAGTAGAATGACACAGGGAAAAAGTATTGAACACATGAAGAAAGGGAGGTGCAAAAAGGCATGGAAAGCCAAGACACCAGCTGAAATCTATCAGTAATTAGAAAGCAATCCTGCCCCTTGTCAGTGGAAATTAATATTAGTTGGTTCAGTCCCAACTGATGGCCTATAAAAAGGTGTCTCATGACCAATGTGTCACACAAGAAACATTTCATGATGGGTAAAAGCAAAGAGCTTTCTCGAGACCTTCGCAACCTTATTGTTGCAAAACATACAAATGGCATTGATTACAGAAGGATTTCTATACTTCTGAATGTTACAGTGAGCACTGTTGGGGCCATAATCCAGAAGTGGAAAGAACATCATAAGACCTGGAATTAGCAGGTACAATTGTTTCAAAGAAAATAATAAAAACAATAAGTAATGCACAACTGCCATGGCCTGTATGCACGCTCACCACGCAAGGCTCCATTGCTGACGAAAAAAAATTAAACTCTTTGGATGCCATAATACACACCATGTTTGGAGGTCAAATGGCACTGCACATCACCCCAAAACATCATGGTGTAGCACTGGCAAAATTCATAGAATTGAAGGAAGGATAATTGGAAAATTGTACCAAGACATTCTTGATAAAAATCAAAATCTATACCATCTAAAATCTTGATAAAAATCTGCTGCCATCTACCACGATGATGAAGATGAAACAAAGGTGGACATTTGAGTTCATAGAAGAGGCCCACAGAACCTTCAAGATTTGAAGACTATTTGTGTGGAAGACTGGGCCAAAATCACACCTGAGCAATGCATGCCACTAGTTTCTCCATACAGGAGGCGTCTTGAAGCTGTCAATAACAACAAAGGCTTTTGTACAAAGCATTAAATCAATTTCAGTAAGCGTGTTCAATACTTTTCCCCTGGGTCATTCCATTTTATTACACAGAACTTATTTGTATTGTTTTCTTTGTATGTATGGATTACTTGGTTTGTTATCGACATCTGGTGAAAATTTCATGTCTACAGCACCTTTAGAAATATATTTACTGAGAAAAATGGTGACGTGTTCAATACTTATTTTTCCCGCTGTATATATATATGCCATATACACATAAACACACAACCATGTGCTACACAACTTTGATTTTAGTTCTAATTTAATTATTTTAATGTGGCTTTTTTAAACATATGAAAACAGCTGTCATGTCACTGCAGAAATTGTAGGAAAGTATTTTTGAAAATTAGATTTATTCACAAAACAATCAAAACATTATGTCAATGATTCTTATAAGAATAAACAACTAACCAGACAAAAAAACGCTGTTCAATGTACTTGCCATTCCACACATGGGTCGATGACATTACATGTATGGGGTTACTCTATTTATATATATATATATGCTATATACTGTGCTGTAAAAGACTGATCTGTAGTTATCAGAAAAGTTTGTTTGCAGTTCTTGCTGCTAAAGGTGGCACAAACAGATTTTAAGTTTAAAGGGGCAATTAGTTTTTTCTCATGGGTGATAGCAGGTGTTGGATAACAATTTTTATTTTGTTTAGACATACGCAATATGAAACAAAACTCCCTGTTGAAGAATTGCAATAAACATGTATTTTCATTAGCATATTTGTGCATCTATAGCTGAATGTGTTTTATAATCAATAGAGAACACACTTATAGATTTGATGTTAATATTTACATTTAATAATTGCATTAAATTGCAGTGCTTCATTTTACAGTAAAGTTGAACTGTTTGGTTAAGATAATTTTGTGTTTGGATGGCTGTGTTAAATGTTTTGAGAACAAGTACATTGCATTGGAGAAACGTGTCAAATCGATTGAGAAAAACTGTAATGTGCTAGTTAGCCAGTTTCGCAGTTGAAGTTTACAGACTGCTAGTCACCCCACAGTAGAGAGGGGAGGGGTCAGCAGAGCTCATTAGCATTTAAAGCGAAATGGACTAAAACAGCTTGCTGAGAACAACGC
>NW_015552618.1:598067-602436 GCF_001515605.1 Sinocyclocheilus anshuiensis | reverse complement strand
TTTTTTTTTTTTTTTTTTTTTAGCATGCACATTCACTCTTAATTGTATGCCTAATATGCCTAAAACATCTGTGTTGACGTTTTTTTGCAGTGGGACTAAATTATGGAACAGACTGCCAAATAACATTAAGCCAGCGCCTTGTTTATCTGCTTTCATTTCGAATCTTAATACTTTTTTTTTTCCTTTGGCTTTTTATGCATTTTGTTTTTATTCTTTATTGTCATGCTTTATTTTCAAACTGCATAATTACATATTACATTACACATTACGTAACATGAATTACATACATGATGTAGGTTATTTGCATTATTCAGAATGGCAAATAGTTTGTATCACTGGATATTACTTACATTTTTGTTGTGTCAATAATTAAATGTTCAGTTACTTAGATTTTACTGACTTGTTCGTCTGATGCGTCATGTAGGAATTTGCGCTCAGCTTCAGTATAATTTTCATTTTATCCTGCCTACTTTGATGTTATTTGCCATCTCACACATTTTGACGTCGACAAGTGCTGTTAAAAGTGGAAAGGAGTTATTTTTGCACTTCTGGTTCTGTTGTATCCATGTCAGTGGGTTTTTGGTTAACTGCCTCAAGTAAGGTTTTTGGTTAACAGGATATTTTCATATTTTCACATTTTATTCTGCAACATAAAAATACATCAGTAATACCCACTAGTGATTTTTAAGCTTTTAAATGTCTGGAAAAACACAGTTGCTAACAAGTGGCCAAATGAGACTTGTCAGGTACATAAAACGTCAGGATGCTGAACAGGAAAACTCATCTACTCACTAGGCTGCTTTTACAATACATTCTTAAAAAACAATTCTAATTTGAACTTTACTGCTTATAGATTTTTCAATTTATTGTATTTTGCAGCTATAAGTAGTTCAAGTATTCCTTCTACATCCAAATAGATGTAATTGTTTCCTAAAAAAACACCAAAAGATGAGAAAAACACTATTTGAACACTGACAGATGGTAATTATTAAAATATAGAGTTATCATCATCAGTGTATAATATGGGACTTAAATTATGCGTATAATGATTAAAACTTAAAAAAAAACCGACTCAAATCATGCTTTCAAAATGGAAAAGGCACCCTTTTAATAGAAAGACCCTATTACATAATCATACAAATCATTTGGACATTATTCTGTAATAATCTGTAATCATCAGTCTCAAAGCCTCATATATTCACTAGGCTAAAACTGATCCAAAGCAAAGAGATCTAACACACATACAGAGACGAGACAAATATAACATGAACACGGTCACCTACACCAACCTCTTAGTCTTTTCACACCTCTAATCTTTATTATTAATTATGCTGTGAGGATTCTCAGATCATAACATTACAATAGATGTAATTACCTTTTTACTTTAATATCTTTATTGTGTACATACAAATATTGTGCCTCTGATTACAATACAATGGTCATTTCATTTAGCAATAGGGAGCCATGTCAACATGCCGTCTTTGCGTGAAACATTTACAGCAACATGGGTTGAATAATTAACCTGTCAAAGTATCAAACAAATGCACCCACTGCCTTTATTTTGTTGTTGTATTTAATTGGTTTGCAAGGGACGTTTTTGGGAGGTGCAATGTCATATATGTCACACACCCTTCGCGTTTCGCAGTTGTGCGTCTGTATAAGTAGTTCAAGTATTCCTTTTACCTCCAAATAGCTGTAATTATTTCATAAAAAAAAAAAAAACACCGAAAGGGAGGAAAAAAATACAATTTGAACACTGACAAGTGGTAATTATTCAAATGTAGGGAAGAGGTATCATCATCAGTGTATAACGTTTGAAACTAAAGACTGGCTTGAATTCAGTGGCATAAATAGAATCTTTACGGGCCCAAGACTTCATAAAAATCATTGCAGTGTGGTATAATATGCTTAAGATAATTTGATGTATGGTTTATAATATGTCAGTCTGGCATTTGAATAAGTTTTAAAGAAAGGCATTGACAAATTCATTCATCTTTTATTAATCTATTAGGCACAAGTCGACAGTTAGTTCCGCTCTTTGAATTTGATTGGCTGAGAGTGTTAAAGTGTATTTCTGGGACTTTTCTCTCTTAGCATCAACCGCTTTCCACAGGTTCGATTGCTACTCCAATTGGTGGTGACAAGTTGCTATCTTTATGTGTGAGCCTTTGAATCATTCGCTCGACCAATTTCTTTAACAACACTAATTCAGTCAAAACACTACTACTGGCCTTTGAAGATGCATTTTTTCCCCAAAATGCAATAAATCCATGACACGTTTTTTTTTTTCTTTTTTCCCAAAATGCAATAAATCCATAGAATGAATATAAAAGTTATTTTTCATATTGAAACTGTTGAAAATACACAACATAGTAAGTTGATCCACATATGACAGCCTCTGAACTTGGTCAATACTAATCTTATGTACAGGCACTGGACTAAAAATCCTACTGACCTTAATGTATATCAATCACTTCTCTCTTTATATGATTCAGTGTGTGTGTGTGTATATATTTATTTATTTATTTGACCCTCTAACTCTATCACTTTCTATTCTATTTTAATTCTATTTTATCTATATTTATCTTCTTTTTTTATTTAAAAAAAAAAACAACAAAACAAAACAAACAAACACTAGCTTTCTATTTTTTCTATCTACTTGTTTTTCTTTGTGTGTGTGTGTGTATAATATATATATATATATATATATATATATATAGATAGATATATACACCTTGCTACGTGTACTGCGTTAGGCTAACCGAGACTCGTCATTTGCACTTATATATTGTTGCTCTTTTGTTAGTTTTGACTGCTTTTATTGTCCTCATTTGTAAGTCTCTTTGGATAAAAGCATCTGCTAAATGACAATGTAAATGTAAATGTAAATGTAAAAATACATTCAATCAGTCATAGCTCCAAAAAGAATTCAACGGGTCATCTTGTTAATGCTATACATTAATTACAACAATAAAAGAAAATTTCATCATGAACATACAGTACATGAACAACAATAGGCTATCACATTAAACCACGGAAATTCCAAAATTACATTTCCCTTACATTCAACTTCCAAAAGTGCATTAATCTTTGCCATGTTACATTCATTTAGTTGACTAGTGCTATACGCTGTATTAACAAAAACATTAATGGCATAAATAAAAACACTTACACTGACAAGCTACGCAATATCGCGTTCATAATCGAATGTGACTCATCTGCGATTATGAACGCGATATAGCAGTATATATAGCGATATATGGCTGTGTATTAAATGACGCTCCATCTGATAGCACTTGATGGAGATTTACTATTCACAGAATCGGCTTTACTGACGAGATGCGCATGACAATCGCATGCGATTTATCGATTTATCGTGCAGCCCTAATTTTTTTGTTTGTTTGTTGATCACAAAGTACAAAATAGATGAGGAAAACTAGGATGCCAGGTGTATTCAAAGCACCGCCATTACTGTCTACATTGAGTGGAATGGTGCGCTGTGATTGGTTGAGCGGATATATCGCATTCTGTAGAAAAGGGAGACTGGCGTTTGTCGCGGTTTGGAAAAAAGGGAGAAAACATGACAGAATAACTGGGCGGATATGGCATTTTGCGTAAAATACAAAATGTACTTTTCAATACCGACCAGATACAATACTGATTTTGGCGGAAACTCTTTTTTTTTTTCTTTTTTTTTTTCCAAAAATGGTGTTTATTGCGTTTTGGAATCAAACTCTTCAAATATTGATTATACTTTGACTTTGTTCGGAACATACTATTTCATTGGTTAAGCAAAGAAATGTACAAGTATATTGAAATATAGAGACCTACATCGCTGTCTGTGACCTACTAGGAGTATAACCATCTTGTACTAAATCTAGAGTTAGAAATGTGCCTACTTCTTATAGATTTGTATTAAAAATAAAAAGAGTATTCTTACAAATAAGAACACTGAGCCCAATAACAAGACTGGTCTAGCAGGAACATCATGGTGTGAACAACAATGGTGTTTGTTTGGGGTTAGAATGTTCTAGTGGTATGCCGGTATCAAATTTTCATGTTGCGATTAATTGCTAATGCTTTTAATTATTATTATTATTATTATTATTATTATTATTATTATTATTTCTGCAGTTTAGTGCCATCTGCTCTCAGAGAGTGAAAGTGCGCTTTCTCGTCCAGAGTGCGCACGCGTCTTTCACGCAGCATACAGCGGTGTTGTGCATTTTGACCAGTTTATGGGAAAAGTATTCTTAAAATGCATTCAAAATTCTAAATAATTTGTAATAATTTGTATATAATATATAATATAATTTATATATACTATATAATTATTCACGGTATTTAGAAGTGCCCACGATAACAATAT
>NW_015552618.1:579573-597985 GCF_001515605.1 Sinocyclocheilus anshuiensis | reverse complement strand
CAAAATTCGGAATAATTTGTAATATATAATTATTCACGGTATTTAGAAGTGCCCATGATAACAATATTGTGCATATTCATTACCGTGATATATCGCATTACCGAATACCGGCACAAGTCTAGAATGTTCTTTTTCCAGCAGCCTCTTGCACTTCTGACAAGAAACAGTCCCAACAACAACCTAGCTTAATTACTTAAATTGCTCCAAAAACTAGCCATTTTAGCTTTTAAAATGTTGCCAGTAGTCCTGTAGTTATGTTTCCCAAATTGCTTACTTATACTAATGGAAATGATATGAATATTAGGCTGCGTGTGTTGTTTCTACCAGAATTTGCACATTCCGGTTTAACTTATTGCTGGCAATGTCTGCTGATATTTCTAATGTTTATATGTGCAGTAGTTGGAGTAGTAGGTAAAATAGTTTGGAATCCTATATACCAATAATCATTATCTTGTGTAATTTCTAGCATCAGTTAATTCAAGTAGTCAAAGAATGTAATATCAACATTGTGTAATGCATAACGCTAGATGTCTCATTTTCCTTTAGCAAACTTAGTGTATGGTATACGTACACGACACAACAAATGTTTGTTTTACATAGCAAACATTCATTTTATGCATACACTGTACAGAAAAGTGAAATTCACTCTGAACATTTATTAGTTTGTATATTCTTCTAGAGATTCATACTGACCAAAATTTTTATACTATAAGTATTTCTTGTCTTCGACATCCTTCAATAGCATGCATAGATCTGAACTATACACATTTCTTGACATCAAACCTCTCTTTAAAAATCCCACCATGGACTGTAATCAGAGACACATTTTCTGGATCAAGAAATTGAGCTGTTTTGCAGATTTAAAAAAAATGTCTTTACCCTGTGTGAATTCCATGAGAAATATCAACCCGATCTCATGAAAGTGCGTATAAATAGTATGCCAAATAAAAACGAAAACTCGTGGTATTGATACGCAAAAAATGAACTTTGGCGTGTATATGCTACGCCATGGGTAGGTTTAGGGTTGTGGGTTAGATGCGTATCATATGTACGCGAAAACTGCATATCATATGCATGCCAACAAATTTCGTATCATATGTACGCTAAAACTGCGTATTATATGCACGCCAAACACATGCGTATCATATGCACGCCAAAGTCCATTTTTGCGTATCAGTACCACGAGTTTTCGATTTTATTTGGCGGACTATTTATACGCATTTTCATGAGACCGGGCTGAAATATCTGGGTCATAGCTAAGACAATTTCAATCTTTATCTCCACACCCCTGCCATGAGAGTAATCATGATATTAGACACATGCTGTGGTGAAAGTGTCATTGTCTTACGGGGTGTTAGAAGGCTGCAATGGCCATACATTGACAGAGATTAATGTCACTGGACATTGGTGAAAAGATTACAATAATGCACAACCTTGTTTAAACACCTGATTCAAAGATTCAAACAACAACACTCGGGTCATTCATAATATACCTACAACTGAATACAACATATAGCGCATGGAAAGGCCGTAATGCAGAGGTCAGAAGAGAATGGGCAGAATGGTTCAAGCTGATAGAAAGGCAACAGTAACTTAAATAACTGCTCATTGCAACCAGCTCATTGGCTCCCATATGACAAAAATATTATGCATATTATATTATAGATAATATTATCTTTACAGTTTAAATAGTCATAGTGGTAGAATTTATGTGTGGTAACAGAGACCACTTGCATCAGTTGAGGGGTTTTTTTCCCCCCTCTGAAAATAAACTAATTAAAGGTGTCAAAAATACAACACGACAACATGAATGTTTTTCAATTATATGACTACCCATAGTTCTTCAGTTGGGTGTTGTGAAGTACACCACAAATGAAGCAGATGCTGCCATCTGGTGGAGGAAGAAAGATTCCCTATATGGTGGATGAATTAATCTACTTTAACAAAAGCACAGTAAGTGAATTAAGATAATATGGTAACACTTTAGTTTAGGGACCAATTCTCACTATTAACTAGTTGTTTATTGTCATGCATATTACTAGCATATTGGCTGTTAATGCATTATTCTGCATGACCATATTCTACGTCCCTTAATCCTACACCATACCTAAACTTAACAACTACCTTACTAACAATTAATAAGCAGTAATTATGAGTTTACTGAGGCAAAAGCCATAGTTAATAGTTAGTTAATTGTGAGAATTGGTCCTCAAACTAAAGTGTGACTGATAATACTATATATTGTATCTGAGAGGGCTGTGGAGCATATAAACTTCTTGTGGTGCATTATGGGAAGGAATAAGCACACTAGACAATCTCTAGTGCTCACCAAAATGTCTGAAACCCAAAGTAGTACACTAAGGGGACATGGGGAGATTTTGGACATCTTTTGCACCTGCTCACATCATTCTCCTTTGATGGCTATTCAGAAGTTGTTGAGTATTCTGACAATATAATATTTTTCAAGCAACAAATAAATTGTTAACATGTTATTCGCCTCTGACCAATTCTTCCTCCTTATATTTTCGTCTGCTGTCACTATTGAAGGACTTGGGCCTGTAAAAAAAAAAAAAAAAAAAGTCATTTGTGTTTTAGTTGTTTATTGCTTGCTATTAAATTGGACTACTAAAATACAGAAAACAACAGTAGCAACAGAACAATAAATACAATAAATGACCAAAACAGGCATATCATATAATAATAAAAAAAGTGCAACAATTTTCACGTAACATTTTTCATGCTAATTTATCAACTGTCCGAAGGCAATAATGCTTGATTATGATTACACTAAATAAAAAATAAAGAAATAAACTATTCCGTGACACTTTAGTATAGGGACCAGTTCTCACTATAAACTAGTTGCTTATTTACATTTTACAGTTTGTTAGTACTTATAAAGCACATATTCTGCATGACCATGTTCTACATCCCTAATCCTACCCAATATCTAAATTTAACAACTACCTTACTAACTATTAATAAACAGCAAATAAGAAGTTTGACACAAAAGTTGTAGTTATCAGTTTGTTAATAGTGAGAATTGGACCTTAAAAATAGTGTGACTAACTATTCTAACAAAGTTATGGCTGGTTCTGAAATTACTAAGCTGGAAAACTCAGTGAAAAGAAAAGGAGACCTAGTCTAAAGTCTTCAAGACTGATATTCACTAATCTTAGTATAAACTAAACTGCTAATGAAATCATTTCTGATGGTCTGGAAGTGAGATTTATTTGGCGACTCTCTTTTAGAAAATTCAAATATTGATTAATAAGGTGTTACATAAGGTGATTACTAGAAACAATCATTAATAAAATACTTTTCCCATTGTTTTAATGGTTAAAACATGCATCGAAACCATAACAATTATAGTCTACATAAATCGGTTTAACATCACATCAACTTCCAAACCTTTGGCATCATGCTTCTGTTCTGCCTGTATTTTGCTTAGATACCCTCCGTTACGTTCCCAGTTAGTCTAGGGTTAGAGAAACAGGTAACAGAATAAAAAGGTGATGTGTGGAGGCAGCAAGGTTCAATTCCCAACCCCAGAGCTTTAACAAAGGCCAAGAATCATCTCTATCAAAACAAGTTCTTTTATTTTACAGATATGGGAGGACGTCAAAACTTCAAGAGGGGGCAAGGCCAAAATAACAAACATAAACCCTCTAACTACTTGGGAAAAACTAACTAAGCTAGAACAAAGAAAAGAAAACAAATACAATAGAAAAACTACCTCCCTAACTAGCATAAACAGGAGAAAAACAAGATAAAGAAAACAGCAACCACCTCTCTACTAACACATTCCCAATAAATAAACAATATAAGCTTAATAGGTAACAAACCATAACATAAGTAGGGACAAACAAAACTTCCAAAACAAACCAGATTTCTTGTCGTAGACATCAATTACTACAAGAGTGTTAACAATAACACTAAAGAAATCATTCAACAAAGTATTAACAAAAACTAATAAAGCTTTTTGGGTTGAGAATAGAAGCCTCACGACGCAGCCTCCACACACACTTTGCGCTGTGCAATGGTGCTGCTTAAATCCTCACGGCTTCCCCTCCTCCTGCAATCACATCAGATCACCAATCATTGGAATCAGGTGGCAGCCATTACCTCCTGCTTACGGGAAGTAAAAGGGATAGAGAGAGAAACGGGGAGAAAACAAACAAAAACGTCCTTGGACGTAACATCCTCACCACAAAAGATTACAGCCAAAGGTTGTAATACAAAAATATACCACTAGACAAGTCTTAATTATCCAGAACATAAGTTCTACACAGAGCATCTGCAACAATGTTATCAGCTCCTTTTTTATGCCGGATATCGATGTTATATTCTTGCAAAATAAGAGACCAACGCATCAAACGATGGTTGGAATTAGACTCTCAAAAGAAACACCAAGGAATTATGATCGGTGTAAACCGTAATGGGGCTCTTACTTCCACCCCAAATATACCTCAAAATGTTGAAGTGCTAACAATAAAGCCAATGCCTCTCTCAATTGTACTGTAATTCTGTTGACTCTTAGAAAACTTCTTAGAAAAAAAAGATACAGGATGTTCAATGCCCGCTTGATCTTCCTGCAGCAAAACTGCACCGGCTCCGGTAGCGCTGGCGTCCACCTGCATCTTGAAGGGTAATGCAAAGTTCGGAGCAGAAAGGACAGGGTAAGTACAAAGAAGGTCTTTAGCAGCGTCAAAATCACTTATACACTCTGATGTCCACACAAACTTCCTAGATGTACGAAGGAGGTCAGTAAGGGGGTGAAACAATGGTAGCGAAGTTTTTGCAGAAACCACAATAGTATCCTGCCATCCCAAGAAGCGCCTCAACTCACGTTTATTAGTCGGTGTAGGAAACCCAACAATTGCAGAAACTTTAGCTTCTACTGGTCGCACCTGACCCACACACACACTTACCAAGGTATACCACTACAGCTTTAGCAAATTCACATTTTGCTAAATTTAAGGTTAGTGAAGCATCAGCTAACCGTCCAACCACTTCATCCAACTTGACCAAGTGATCTTCCCACGAGTTGGAGTACACCACAACATCCAAATAAACTTCAGTATTCTGCAGTCCTGACAATACTCCGTTCATGAGTCTTTAAAAAGTGGAAGGTGCATTTTGCATGCCAAAAGCCATGACAGAGTATTGCAGGAAGGCATCAGGTGTTACAAATGCGGATATCTCTGAAGCACGTGGTGTTAGGGGAACTTGCCAATACCCTTTTAGCAAGTCTAATTTTGTGACATAGCGTGCACTACCAACTCGATCAACACAATCTTCCATTCTTGGAAGTGGGAAGGAATCTGGAGTAGTCACAGCATTGAGTTTCCGATAATCAGTACAAAATCTGATGGTGGAGTCAGACTTGGGCACTACTATACAAGGGGAACTCCATGGACTTTGGCTAGGGACAGCCAGCCCATGATAAAGTAGATATTGAACCTCAGATTTCATAAGGTCACGTTTCTTTGGATTCACTCGGTAAGGATGCTGCTTAATTGGTTGACTGTTACCTACAATCAATATCATGACATAGTACAGTAGTTTGGGACGGCACATCAGCATAAAGGCTGGAATATTTACCAATCAAACTACTTAATGGCTTCAAACTCACTTACAGACAAATGGGAAAGGCAGGTCTTCAAGTTAGCCACAACGGCAAAATTCTGCAAACGGACACGAAGTTGTAACATCTTTTGCCATTAATCCATCCTCCTCAGGGCAATAGACTGGAGGCAAAACTACAGTAGTCACAGGCACTGGCTTAGAAGAACTCGTTTTATTCACATTCCGTGCAACCTAAGCCTTTAACATGTTCACATGACATACCCTGCTTTTCTTCTTCCGATCAGGAGTACAGATGACATAGTTGGTGTCACTTAGCTTCCTCTCAACTGTGTAAGGTCCAGAGAACCGGGCCTGCAATGCAGAGCCAGGTACAGGAAGCAGGACAAGCACAGACTCACCAGGCTGAAAAGTACTGCCACACTCTTACGATCAAACTGCACCTTCATCTTAGTCTGGGAGTTAGCAAGATGAACTTAAGCAATCTCACAGGCCTTGTAAAGTCGTTCACGAAAAGAACTGACATAGTCAAGGACAGGCATAGGTGAAGAACTTTGTGACAGGAACTGCTCACTGATCAACTTAAGAGGTCCTCGTAAGGTGTGCCCAAACACCAGCTCTGATAGACTGAAACCCAGTGACTCCTGGACACTCTCCCTTGCAGCAAACATGATTAATGGTAAGCCTTCAACCCATTCCTTACCAGTCTCAATGCAAAATTTTCGGAACATCGACTTAAGAGTCTGATGGAATCGCTCCAACGCACCTTGGGATTCTGGGTGGTAGGCACTAGCCAACTGCTGCTTAATACCCAACTCATTCAACATCTGTGAAAATACTTTTGATGTAAAATTAGTACCTTGATCTGATTGGATCACCTTTGGTAAACCAAACAGAGCAGAACTTAATGAGCTCTTGAACAACAGTCCTTGCATTAAGAGTGCGAAGGGGAATCGCTTCAGGGTAACGAGTCGCAGCACACAATGGTCAGGACATACTGGTAACCTGACTTTGACCTAGGCAAGGGCCCCACACAGTCAATAATTAATCGCTCGAATGGCTCACCAAGAACTGGAATCGGGTTAAGGGGAGCTGGCTGAACGACTTGGTTTGGGTTACCTGCCAATTGACAAGTAGGGCAAGAACGCACAAATTTGGACACAGATGACTTTAGACCCGGCCAAAAAAAATTTGGAAATTCGATGGAAAGTTTTAGTCACCGCTAAGTGGCCTGATAAAGCGTTCTCGTGAGCCAATTGTAACACCTGTGACCGATACCCAGAAGGTAGCACAATTTGATGAACCTCTCGCCAATTCAAATCAGAACACTGAGGCTTCCATCTACGCTTCAGTACCCAATCCTCCAAAAAGTAAGTGACACCAGCTTCTGGCGCTTGCATAATGTCTACAACGGCATCCAAGCAAGAGTCTAAGGAAGGATCAGAAGTCTGAGCTGCAATCACGTCCTCCTTACAACCCTTTAAAGAAAGAATGGGTAACTCACTTAATTCAGTAAGTTCTGGAACCATTCCAGGTACAACACTCAACTTGCATGTTTCAGAGTTAGGCTGAGAAGAGAAGACCGTGTCAGATAGGTCGATAGTATTTACAGATTTCTTTGACTGTGCACGGGTCACAACACAGGCAGGGAATACGGCAGTGAATGGAGTAGAAAACTCAGGCAACTCATCAACACTAGGTTTATGAACTACAATGGGTCTAGGAAAAACCTTACCACCAGCAAGCTCATTTCCCAGAATAAGACTGACACCGTCCACAGGTAATCGTGAGCACACCCCCAGAGTAACGGTTCCTGTGACCAGGTCAGACTCCAAATACACCTTATGGAGGGGAATATTAACATCCCATTTCACATCCACGAATTAACATCACTACCGGTATGACTCGGGTGAAAAAGGTAACATCTCTTTCAAAATTAATGACTGCAATGCTCCCGTGTCCCTCAAAATCCGGACTTGCTGTGTCTCAGAAACAGGCGAAAGAGAAACGGAGCCGAAAGAGAGAAAAAGTTGGTAAGCAACAGCATCCAAATCTTTTAACACTGGTACGGATTGTACTAAAGCTACATTTTTGGCCTTAGAAACACTTTTCTGTTTCCAAGCCTTACACTCGGAGATTAAGTGGCTTGGGTCGAGACAATAAAAACAGACCCGCCTGTCTCCTGCATGCTAAGGACTAGATTTACGTTTCCCTCCAGTAGACATCTCTGAATTAACAGAACGAACAGAAGCCTGAAATAGTTCTGAGCTCTCCGTAGCGGAGGACTGACTTTTAGCCCGACGCGTAGATGAGAATACATTACGATGCGTCAACACAAATTCATCCGCTATAACAGCAGCATCAGTAAGGGCCTGCACTTTCTGTTCATTCAAATGCACAACATTTTCTGGGACACAAGCTTTAAAATCTTCTAACAAGATTAACTCCCGGAGCTGCTCAAAAGTGGTAATCTTGCTAGAAACACCATTTTTCAAAAAGTGTCCTTTTCTCTCGTATGAATTCAACACATGTTTGTCTGGCTGTTTTTGCATGTGCCCTAAACGTTTGGCGATAAGCTTCTGGCACCAGTTCATATGCGCGTAACACAGCAGCCTTCATTACATCATAATTGAGAGATTGTTCAATGGGCAATGCAGCTGAAACCTCTTGCGCTTTACCGGTCAAATTGCATTGCAGAAATAGAGCCCACATATCCTTAGGCCACTGTAGCTTTGCACCCACACACGACGAAATAGGAGTTCACTTCGGTCTCTCTATATGGCGGTACAAGTTTAATATACCTGCTAACGTCAATATCAGATTGTGACTCAGAAGGTGAATCAGAGGAACTTTGCGCAGAATCTACTATTGGCATCTCAGCTGATGAACCAGCAGATCTAATCCGAGGTGATGGAGTGGGTCTGCTACGAAATCTTAGAGCCTCAATCTCATTTCCATGTCGCTCACTATCCCATGCTCGTTCAGCTTCTATTACTCGAAGCCTGATGCGCGGAGCCTCACATTAGTCACTTTAACTCAAGATCTAATTCTTTCAGCTTAATTGCCAATACAGCATCAGAATCCTTTGAATCCATGTTGAGAACAGAATCAAAGCCAGCAGTCTCAGATTCTTTCCCAACCTCCCCACCTGATGCGGCCAAAATGCCAGCGTCTACCAACTTCCCAAATAAATCCTCTTTCATAGCCCGTTTACTCGCCTCTTTAAGTATACTAATGTTAAAGTCTGCAATGGAAATTAAATCCCTTTTACGACAACGATTATATACTTCCACAGTGGGAAGTAACGTAAACGAGATTAAATCAAACTCCATATCTTAAGCACTAACTTCTCCCACATCAAAAGAGCAAAAACAGCCAGGCAAAAATGAGAGGAAAAAAACAAAAAAAACACGCCATTTACAAATTTGATCATCCAACAGCGGAATAACCTTCAACGTGGTTTCAAATAACACAGATAACATCAATTTGTTTCCACTTTGTTAGACGAGCCCCCAAATTCTTTTTTTGTGTACGTTCCCAGTTAGTCTAGGGTTAGAGGAACAGGTAACAGAATAAAAAGGCAATGTGTGGAGGCAGCAAGGTTCAATTCCCAACCCCAGAGCTTTAACAAAGGTCAAGAATCATCTCTATCAAACAAGTTTTTATTTTACAGATATGGGAGGATGTCAAAACTTCAAGAGGGGGCAAGGCCAAAATAACAAACATAAACCCTCTAACTACTTGGGAGAAACTAACCAAGCTAGAACAAAGAAAAGAAAACAAATACAATAGAAAAACTATCTCCCTAACTAGCATAAACAAGAGAAAAACAAGATAAAGAAAATGGCACCCACCTCTAGGTAACAAACCATAAAATAAGTAGGGACAAACACATAATAACTTAAAAAACAAACCAGATTTCTTGTCGTAGACATCAATTACCACAAGAGCGTTAACACTATAAAGAAATCATTCAACAAAATATTAACCAAAACAACTAATAAAGCTTTTTGGGTTGAGAATAGAAGCCTCACGACATATCCGCCACACACACTTTGCACTGTGCAATGGTTCTGCTTAAATCCTCACGGCTTCCCCTCCTCCTGCAATCACATCAGATCACCAATCATTGGAATCAGGTGGCAGCCATTACCTCCTGCTTATGGGAAGTAAAAGGGATAGAAAGAGAAACAGGGAGAAAACAAAAAAAACAAAAAAAAACAAATACGTCCTTGGACGTAACACCCTCGAACAGCTTTAGCTGCCTGGATTACTTTATCTGCACCATTACCTGCAAAAAATCTGTCTTGTTCTATCCCCTGAACCTCATTTTCTGACTTTAAAAGATTCCCTAACAAAGTATTAGCAAAGTAATAAATACAACATGCATTAGTCCTGTCTCATATATTCTTCTCTACATCTATTAGTGATTTTAAGCTCTTTGTGTGTATAAGCACTAATTGCCCACGTCCTTGGATTTCTATGACAATGTTTTTGTCGTGAATCAAGTGTAATAATTGGGTTTTTCTTTGCAAACACAGCAGAGAAACCCTCGCGTAGTTTTACTTGTCTTATCAAAACAGGAGATTCCATGTTCATTTGTTTAGATTTTGTATTAGTGAAACGTTCAGGAAGAGTGTCACGTCCATTAGGTAGAAGCACACAGAAGTTAGGCTCTGGGTAGTAAGTGCCCAGAGGAAAGTGCTTAGCTGTTATTATGCGCACTTCTCGGTCATGTTCACTCTTTATTCTGAACTTACTGCGCTCAGGGAACAGAAAACCAGTTGATATCACTGTTGGGTTGTTGTGCTCTATGATTACATCTATGAACTCAACACCTCATTAAAATCAACTGTGTCTGCGTCAAAAAAGCAGAAATAGATTTGAACTTTAGAGTCCTCCCTAAACTGATTTACAAATTTTTTGGTGTTCTTGTGTTTTTTAATTTCTTCTCTGATTAATCGATATGGAATTTCTCCCTTGTAATTTGAGCGTTCGTTTTTAAAACGAATGTTACTCTCAACGTTCTTTTGCATTTCCTTCTGAACATCTGGTTTCTTTCCATTGAGACCGAAGATTACAGCAATATCCTTATAGCGGAACTCATCCTCTTTCCTGAAAGCTTTGTGATTTAGTAGATCAAGAAACTTCTGACAATGGGATTCAGAGCTGGTACTCATTTCAGGTGCAACCTTCATTGGGACATTGATCAAAAATTTGACTTCAGTTTCCTTTCTGTCAGATGTTCTTAAGGAGTCCTAGAAAAAGATCAACAGTTTACACAAATTCAACTGCATTAATCAATTCAGCTGCTGTTTGTACATATCCTAAAAATGGAGATGACATTGTGTACATTCTAAAATGTTTCTTAAAGGGTTAGTGCATGCAAAAAATAATATTTGCTCCTTGTGTCTTTTAAAAACCTATATAACTTTTTACACGAATCTCTTCTATATGAATAAAAGTAAATGGTGACCTGTCAAGCAAGATTTTTTCAGATAAGCTTTTCAGTAAATAACTTCAATTTCAATCTGTTCCTTACACAAAACTATTAGATGGCTCCAGAAAAAAATGGAATAAAGTGATTGTGGAATACTCTCGTGACACTTTTATTGTACTTTTCTGAGCTTTTTTAAGCTTGACAGCCCCTGGTCCTCCTCAAAAAAACAAACAAAAAACAAAGTTGTACCATAAAAGTTCAATTCATTAACAGTTAAATGTATCAAACTAATAATTTACAGCATTTAATAATCTAGGTTGATGTTTATAAATATACTGTATATCATTTTTTTACTTGAATTGTTAAAAATGTATTAGAATATGTAGAAAACATAATTTAACCTCAGAATATTACGTTCTGTAAAAGTATTGTTTATTGTTATTTTATGTTAAATGTTACATTAATGTTAACTAGAAGAACCTGATTTTATGTTTGGAATTAAATAAGAGTGAGTACATCATGGCAGAATTTTTTATTTTTGAGTGAAATGCTCGATGTAATTTAGCAGAAAAAAATAAAATAAAAGTATAGGCATCTTCCATACAGTATGAATTGTTCTACCATTACCTTAATGTTGAGTTCACTGATCTTAGTTGCAAGATGGTCAATGCTGGAATTTCCTGGCTCCCTCTTTTCCTCCTCATTCTCCATCCCAGGTTGTTTGATAGCAGAGGGACCCCTTTTCTCCTCTGTGTGGATGGTTGTCAGAGGTTGACATTTTGGTCTGAGAAAACACACTAAAATAACTGGAATGATCAGTACATGCATAGTGTAAAATAGTGTAAAAAATTACAGTTTTGTTAATTTCATATCAGAAAGGGGAAAAAGGATAATAAATATTTAACTTACTTTATCCTTGTTTGTGTGTTCTCAGGATACAGATAAAGCCGGTAGACTTTTTATAGAACAGAGGTGCTCCTCTCATAACATGTGACTAAAATGCTCCATGCAATGAGTCCTTCAACCACACATAATAGGCCTATTGTTCACTTTTTCTTTTTTAAATTTCCAGTGTCCTCATTAATTACCCCAAAGCAAACACTTCAGGTTTAAAAGAATGTTTTGTTTCTTCTGCAGGATCACAGTGTATTTCAAATGTGACTTTTTAGCAATGATTTATACATTATGTTATCAGTGTTGTGTTATCATATATGTTCCAGTCCCATTTGTTGGTTTATCCAACAAAGACCTCAAATGTCGAATGCTTGTACTGAAAATGAAAAGTGAAATAGTCAGCTAGATCCTTTTTCATAAGATTAGCATCAGATCATTATGATATCATAAGCAGTACATTCCAGTGCAGTGACTCCACAATGATACACTCAAGCTGATAATCATTAAAGCAGCACTATGTAACTTTTGGCGCTCTAGCGGTTAATAAACAGAACTGCACACATCCCGCGGAAGAACATTCCAACCGGAGCTACTTCTCTAAGTTTATGTCAATGGCGATTCACGCAGGTATGTGTTACTCCGCAGCGGTGACGACCCGACCAGGCTACAATAGTCCAAATATAAGTACTTATTATAAGTGTACCGTAGTGATTCGGAATAAGACAAAAAAACGCGGTTTGGAAGATTAATTCATGATGTACTCGCTCATTATATACATTTTGCAAATTTTGAACACAGAAAAAGTTACATAGTGCTGCTTTAAAAAGACAAATATAGCAAAGAATACTTTAAACCAATTGTTGTATTTTAGATAAACCTAACCATGCATGATTTAGACCTTTGTGATTTAGTTCTTAGGAAGGCAAACAGTAATTTAAGACAAACATGCATTGATAAACCTGTGCTTAATTTAACCTTTAAATACAGAAGTGAACTGTAGAAGCTAGTGAACCATAAAACTGAGTATCTAAGAAATTGAAGAAATTAAAGACTTTTTACACCTATAAATCAGAAACTGTTTCAGTGTTAACTCGTAGGTTATAGTGACAACCTTATAAGGAACTTAAGTTCTAACTTGTTTGTCTCCCATCAAACACAAATATGTTAGCTAGGCCTGCATGTCCAGTTTTCATTTCAAAGAAAAGGGTATGATTTCTTTGCATGTCAGATGTTTTTTAAATGTATTTGGCCACCATCAGAACAATCAAAGTGTGAAACTCTTCTGATTTGTATCTTCATTTCGTCATTCACTTGTCTTTCAATCCAGCTTTACCACGCCTGTATAGTTTTCAGGTGAACATGAAGACAATGACAATGATTAGCTGACTCAGGCGCTGTTTCTCAACACATTTTACATACAATGATGGCAAATATGATCTGAGGCTGAGAATATGCATACTCTATAGCACTCATTTCCAGGAAAAAAAAAGAACAAGGATTGAAATGTAGAATACGTAAGTCAACTTATATCGTGTTTGGTCTCTTTCTGTATCGCGTATCTTGTCAGTGTCTGCGCTTGCTTGGCCATTTGTTGTGAAAAAATAAGGAAAGTGTGTTCAAGCGCCAGCAGAAAACAGTGTAAAGAAATACTCTTTGAGAGAAGCAGTCTTTATCAGCGGAAGTTAAAAGCAGCTCGTAAGTGTATTTACTTGTCTCATTAGTGTTTAGTGCAGTTGTCGTTGCCAGGAAACGCTTGTTTTGTTTACTGTGTGGAGACATGCTGATATCGCGTTTGGTCTCGTTCTGTATCGCGTATCTTGTCAGTGTCTGCGCTTGCTTGGCCATTTGTTGTGAAAAAATAAGGAAAGTGTGTTCAAGCGCCAGCAGAAAACAGTGTAAAGAAATACTCTTTGAGAGAAGCAGTCTTTATCAGCGGAAGTTAAAAGCAGCTCGTAAGTGTATTTACTTGTCTCATTAGTGTTTAGTGCACGCTTTGGATAAAAGCGTCTGCTAAATGACTAAATAAATAAACTGCGGGCTTTACTGAACTAGACAGTTCTGGGAAACCAGAAATATCTTATTAAACACTTGATGGAGATAATTAATGTATTCAGTCACATTTATGCATCAAAACAAATTTACTATCACAAAGAAAAAATGAGAGGAAAGACCAATAAAAATTTAAAAGATCAATAAGTATCTGAAAAACACTGATACAAACCAACTACAATGAGAAATTTACATTCAAAATTACAAGAGAATTAAAATGTTTACCAAAGAAAAAAATGACAATAATAAAGGGGAAAAGGGAAAAAATCACACACACACACACACACACACACACAATAAACAACAGTCACCACTATAATTAGCCTAAGTCAACAGACTCAAATTTAATACACAAACATAATTTAAATGACCGAAGCTTGCTTGTACTTAACATAAGACAAAACTACAACAAAAATTATTCTGATTGGATCAGTCAGAAGAATGGTTTCATTTAACGTAACTCTGAACACTCATATATTGTAAATGTATTATTTATAGTAAACTAAAATAGAAGTAAAATAAAACAAAATCCCACTCATAGATGTACAAATATCTGCTGTTATAACTTAAATGCATATAACAGTAGTGTGTGTTAGAATAATATGTATCATCTTTGCTCAGAGACCACACTTGCATCAATTCAGATGTGTGGCTCCACAGTTGCATAACAATTGTATGAAAAATAATGCAAAAACGAATTAAAGGTGTCAGAAATATGAAATATGATAACATGATTGCTTTTAAATTATATGACCACCAATAATAGCTCTTTAGTTGGATATTGCGCACGCGCACACACACACACACACACACACACACACACACACACACACACACACACACACACACACACAAGAGACTGCCATCTGGTGGAAGACATGATGGATGTCATATTATCCACTACATTAAAAAGGACTGAATACAAATAAGTGAATAAAGACACTACTGTGTATATATATATATATATATATATATATGTGTGTGTGTGTGTGTGGTGTCTGAGAGGGCTGTGAAGCATATAAACTTCTTATCGTGATACATTAATGAGAAGGAATAAGTGCACTAGATAATCCACTACTCACCAAAATGCCTGACACCCAAAGTGGTGCATATATTTGGCCATTCAGAAAGTGCTGTGTATTCTGACAATATCAAATATTTTTTCAAGCAACAAATTAATTGATAATGTATCATGTCTGCCTGTCAACCAATTATTTCTCCTTATATTTTTCTTTATGTGGTGCCTTTGATTTCACAGGGCAGGATAGTTGCTAGAGAAATACCTGTCACTGGGGAATGTACAAAAATAAAATATCAATTGTATTTTAGAGGTTTTTTTAATTACATGATACTGATGTCAAAATATTACTAATTACTGTACATTAGTAATGACTAAGAGCTAATGTACAGAAAAAAAAACAATACAGAAAATAAATACAAATGAATGACAAAATGACAAAACAAGCATACCACACCATAAAACAGAGCAACATAGACACAGAGCTAATTTTCACTTTACATAATTGTCTTGCAAAGCTGATTATTTGATTCATTACTAATTTGATTGATTATGATGTACACTAAAGATAATCACAAATATTAAAATAAACAAGGATTCTTTCTATTCTTGCTGCTCTAAACTGCTAGTGAAATAATTTCAGATGGTCTAGAAATGAGGTTTATTTGGTGTCTCTCTTTCTGAAAGTGAGGTGATTAATAGAAATACCATGATTAACAACAAACTTATTCCATTGTTTTCATGTTAAAACATGCAAAGAAACCCTTTCAATTATACATCAGACTGTATAACATCATCAACTTCCAACCCACTAGCAATCACACTTCTAGCTCTATTAGCTCTTCTAGTTGTTGTAGTTCTTCTGGTGTTTCTAGCTCATTTAGCTCGTCTGGATCTTCTGGCTCTTCTAGCTCTTCTGTCTCTTCTTGCTCTTCCGTCTCTTCCATCTCTTCTTGCTCTTCCGTCTCTTCCATCTCTTCTTGCTCTTCCGGCTCTTCCGTCTCTTCTTGCTCTTCCGTCTCTTCCATCTCTTCTTGCTCTTCCGGCTCTTCCGTCTCTTCTTGCTCTTCCGTCTCTTCCATCTCTTCTTGCTCTTCCGGCTCTTCCGTCTCTTCTTGCTCTTCCGTCTCTTCCATCTCTTCTTGCTCTTCCGGCTCTTCCGTCTCTTCTTGCTCTTCCGTCTCTTCTTGCTCTTCCGTCTCTTCTTGCTCTTCCGTCTCTTCTTGCTCTTCCGGCTCTTCTTGCTCTTCTGGCTCTTCGTGCTCTTCTGGATCTTCCAAACCTTTGGCATCATGCTTCTGTTCTGCCTGTATTTTGCTTAGATACCCTCGAACAGCTTTAGCTGCCTGGATTACTTTATCTGCACCATTACCTGCAAAATATCCATCCATTTCTATCTCCTGTGCCTCCTTTTCTGACTTTAAAAGTTTCCTTAACAAAGTAATAACAAAGTAATAAATACCACATGCATTAGTCCTGTCTCTTTCATATTCTTCTCCACATCTATTAGTGATTTTAAGCTCTCTGTGTGTATAAGCACTAATTGCCCACGTCCTTGGATTTCTATGACAATGTTTATTGAAGTGTAATAATTGGGTTTTTGTTTGCAAACACAGCAGAGAAACCCTCGCGTAGTTTTACTTGTCTTATCAAAACAGGAGATTCCATGTTCATTTGTTTAGATTTTGTATTAGTGAAACGTTCAGGAAGAGTGTCACGTCCATTAGGTAGAAGCACACAGAAGTTAGGCTCTGGGTAGTAAGTGCCCAGAGGAAAGTGCTTAGCTGTTATTATGCGCACTTCTCGGTCATGTTCACTCTTTATTCTAAACTTACTGTCTTCAGGGAACAGAAAACCAGTTGACATCACTGTTGGGTTGTTGTGCTCTATGATTATATCTATGAACGAACTCAACACCTCATTAAAATCAACCGTGTCTGCGTCAAAAAAGCAGAAGTAGATTGGAACTTCAGGGTTGTTCTCCCTGAAGTTTCGTACTAATTCCTTGGTGTGCTCAGATCGTTTATTTTTTTCTCTTACTAGTCGATATGGCATTTTGTACTTCTCTGGCCATTTAAAGCCCCATTTCTTAAAAGGGATTTCACTTTCAACAGTTTTTCTCAATTCAGTTTTTACAATTTCTTCATCTGATTCTTTTCCATTAAGGCCAAAAACGACAGCAATATCCTCATAACGGAACCTGTCCTCTTCCCTGAAAGCTTGACTTTTCAGAAGATCAAGAAACTTCTTACAATGTGATTCAGCATTTGTGCTCATTTCAGGTGTCACTCCCACTGCAACATTGATCAAAAATTTGACTCTGATATCTTTTCTGTCAGATGAGTCCTAGAAAGAGATAAACAGTTTACACAACCTTTATTCAACTATAGCCCCTGATCCCCATCCAAAATTTTACAGCACTTAATATCTGTATAATAATACTACTAATAATAAGAATCTAGGTTGATTTAGATGTTTATAAGTTTCGTTTTAATCAATCAACAATCAATCAACATCACCTCATACTAATAAATTCTGTAAAAGTATTGTTCGTTAAATAAAATATTACATGAATGTTAACTAGAAGAAGCTTACTCTAAGTAATATAGGTTTGGGGCGAAATAAGAGTGAGTAAATCATGGCACAATTAAAATTTTTAAGTGAACTGTTCCATGTAATTTACTAGAAGAATGTATAGTCATCTACCAAGCAGTATGCATTGTTCTACCATTACCTTAATGCTGAGTTTACTGATCTCAGTTTCAAGCTGGTCAAGGCTGGAATTTCTTGGCTCCCTTTTTCCCTCCTCATTCTCCATCCCAGATTGTTTCTCGATAGCAGAGCATTCTGCTTTCTCCTCTTTGTGCGAATGGTTGTCAGACGTTGACATTTTAGTCTGAGAAAAGTCTGGAAATTTTAGAAATACATATTAGGTTTAAAAAAAATATTTTTTTCAGATATTCTCAAATTATTAAACACCTTCAATATCAAATATTATATGAATTATGAAGTAGAAAACTATAATTCAGAATGCAGCGGCACGACTGGTCTTCAACGAGCCCAAAAGAGCTCATGTTACGCCTCTCTTTATCTCCTTGCACTGGCAACCGGTTGCGGCTCGCATCAAGTTCAAGACATTGATGCTTGCATATAGAACAGCTTCAGGCTCAGCACCTGCCTACTTCCACTCACTACTACGAATCTACATCCCCTCCAGAAGTCTGAGATCCACTAGTGAGAGACGCCTCGTGTTACCATCACAGAGAGGCACAAAATCACTTTCCAGGACATTCTCGTTCAACCATTCTGGGCTGGATGAATCATCTTCCCACCCCTATCCGGAATGATGAATCACTGACAATTTTCAAGCGACAGCTGAAAACTCATCTCTTTCGACGCTACTTGACTTCATCCTAAATTAAAAACAA
>NW_015552618.1:570519-576660 GCF_001515605.1 Sinocyclocheilus anshuiensis | reverse complement strand
GTCTCTTCTTGCTCTTCCGTCTCTTCTTGCTCTTCCGTCTCTTCTTGCTCTTCCGTCTCTTCTTGCTCTTCCGTCTCTTCTTGCTCTTCCGTCTCTTCTTGCTCTTCCGTCTCTTCTTGCTCTTCCGTCTCTTCTTGCTCTTCCGTCTCTTCTTGCTCTTCCGTCTCTTCTTGCTCTTCCGTCTCTTCTTGCTCTTCCGTCTCTTCTTGCTCTTCCGTCTCTTCTTGCTCTTCCGGCTCTTCTTGCTCTTCTGGCTCTTCGTGCTCTTCTGGATCTTCCAAACCTTTGGCATCATGCTTCTGTTCTGCCTGTATTTTGCTTAGATACCCTCGAACAGCTTTAGCTGCCTGGATTACTTTATCTGCACCATTACCTGCAAAATATCCATCCATTTCTATCTCCTGTGCCTCCTTTTCTGACTTTAAAAGTTTCCTTAACAAAGTAATAACAAAGTAATAAATACCACATGCATTAGTCCTGTCTCTTTCATATTCTTCTCCACATCTATTAGTGATTTTAAGCTCTCTGTGTGTATAAGCACTAATTGCCCACGTCCTTGGATTTCTATGACAATGTTTATTGAAGTGTAATAATTGGGTTTTTGTTTGCAAACACAGCAGAGAAACCCTCGCGTAGTTTTACTTGTCTTATCAAAACAGGAGATTCCATGTTCATTTGTTTAGATTTTGTATTAGTGAAACGTTCAGGAAGAGTGTCACGTCCATTAGGTAGAAGCACACAGAAGTTAGGCTCTGGGTAGTAAGTGCCCAGAGGAAAGTGCTTAGCTGTTATTATGCGCACTTCTCGGTCATGTTCACTCTTTATTCTAAACTTACTGTCTTCAGGGAACAGAAAACCAGTTGACATCACTGTTGGGTTGTTGTGCTCTATGATTATATCTATGAACGAACTCAACACCTCATTAAAATCAACCGTGTCTGCGTCAAAAAAGCAGAAGTAGATTGGAACTTCAGGGTTGTTCTCCCTGAAGTTTCGTACTAATTCCTTGGTGTGCTCAGATCGTTTATTTTTTTCTCTTACTAGTCGATATGGCATTTTGTACTTCTCTGGCCATTTAAAGCCCCATTTCTTAAAAGGGATTTCACTTTCAACAGTTTTTCTCAATTCAGTTTTTACAATTTCTTCATCTGATTCTTTTCCATTAAGGCCAAAAACGACAGCAATATCCTCATAACGGAACCTGTCCTCTTCCCTGAAAGCTTGACTTTTCAGAAGATCAAGAAACTTCTTACAATGTGATTCAGCATTTGTGCTCATTTCAGGTGTCACTCCCACTGCAACATTGATCAAAAATTTGACTCTGATATCTTTTCTGTCAGATGAGTCCTAGAAAGAGATAAACAGTTTACACAACCTTTATTCAACTATAGCCCCTGATCCCCATCCAAAATTTTACAGCACTTAATATCTGTATAATAATACTACTAATAATAAGAATCTAGGTTGATTTAGATGTTTATAAGTTTCGTTTTAATCAATCAACAATCAATCAACATCACCTCATACTAATAAATTCTGTAAAAGTATTGTTCGTTAAATAAAATATTACATGAATGTTAACTAGAAGAAGCTTACTCTAAGTAATATAGGTTTGGGGCGAAATAAGAGTGAGTAAATCATGGCACAATTAAAATTTTTAAGTGAACTGTTCCATGTAATTTACTAGAAGAATGTATAGTCATCTACCAAGCAGTATGCATTGTTCTACCATTACCTTAATGCTGAGTTTACTGATCTCAGTTTCAAGCTGGTCAAGGCTGGAATTTCTTGGCTCCCTTTTTCCCTCCTCATTCTCCATCCCAGATTGTTTCTCGATAGCAGAGCATTCTGCTTTCTCCTCTTTGTGCGAATGGTTGTCAGACGTTGACATTTTAGTCTGAGAAAAGTCTGGAAATTTTAGAAATACATATTAGGTTTAAAAAAAATATTTTTTTCAGATATTCTCAAATTATTAAACACCTTCAATATCAAATATTATATGAATTATGAAGTAGAAAACTATAATTCAGAATGCAGCGGCACGACTGGTCTTCAACGAGCCCAAAAGAGCTCATGTTACGCCTCTCTTTATCTCCTTGCACTGGCAACCGGTTGCGGCTCGCATCAAGTTCAAGACATTGATGCTTGCATATAGAACAGCTTCAGGCTCAGCACCTGCCTACTTCCACTCACTACTACGAATCTACATCCCCTCCAGAAGTCTGAGATCCACTAGTGAGAGACGCCTCGTGTTACCATCACAGAGAGGCACAAAATCACTTTCCAGGACATTCTCGTTCAACCATTCTGGGCTGGATGAATCATCTTCCCACCCCTATCCGGAATGATGAATCACTGACAATTTTCAAGCGACAGCTGAAAACTCATCTCTTTCGACGCTACTTGACTTCATCCTAAATTAAAAACAAAACTGTCTTTCTCTTTATTTATTCTTTCCCTTTCTAGCTTATGATTTGAAAAATTCCTGAAACTTGGTATTACGAGCACTTCCTGTGTCTGTTTGCCTCTTTAAAACGAATCGCTTTATGTATTGCCCAATTGTAAGTCGCTTTGGATAAAAGCGTCTGCAAAATGACTAAATGTAAATGTCATTTCTTTAAATTCATACTGGTAAGGACAAAGAACAATGAGTGTTTTACTTACTTTATCCTTGTTTGCAGGATCTGAGGTTACAGATGAAGCCAGCAGATGTTTTATAGAACAGAGGTGCTCCACCTCTAACATGTGACAAATACTAGCATTCCATCATTATAATATCTTTATTTAAAATTACATTTTAATGCGGTGACTCCACACTGCTGAGAATAATTAAATCTAATATAAAGCAATGAATGTTTATTATATTTTAGATAAACCTACCCATGCGTGATTAAAACACAGTTAAAGTTATTGTGATTTGTATGGGCTATCAACTAGGGTTGTGACGGTGAGGAAATATTCCCACCGGTTAATCGACGTGTGACAACACCGGTAATACCGGTATCACCGCAACGAATGTCAAATAAAATAAATAAATGACACAAAGTTTAAATAAAGTAAAAATCAGCAAACAATGTGGAACCAATTAAATAAGAAACGAATGTTTAAAAAAACTTCCAAATAAACGGAAAAAGTCAACAGGTTTTTCAAAATTCAAAATATTGTCAAACAGGCGCTTTTGCATCTCATTTCGAAACTAAATCATCCGCCATCGTCTCACCTCACGCTTCTTGACAGTCAGCTCGACTCAATCTGCAGCGCGTGTGTTGTCAAACTGATGAAGATGTTTTCTTAATTTGCTGGTGTTTTTTCAATTTGCATGTGTTTTCTTAAGTTGCAGCGCGTTGAGCTCTCTCGGCCACCGTAGGTATCACCATCAACACCGTCTATCGCGGCAAGCCTACTATCAACCAGGAGAAAATGCTTCAGTGCTAGCTTTCCTAAATGGATTTATGGAAGTAAAACATCTCTGTGTTTTAAAGAATATGAGACTGGACATGGGACTGGATCAGGGGCACCAAGAGTAAATTTACAAGTTACAGTTTGTTCAATGTGTCTCTGGGCTAATGAATTAAACTGTTAGGTAATGTCTCACTCTCTTCTCTCAAATTGTCATTAATTCAAACATTATTATCATATTATTAATGCCATCATTGCAGGCTTTACTAAACCAGAAACCCTAATAAAACACTTAAAGTTATGGAGATAATTAATGTATTTAGTCATGTTCATGTATCAAAATGACTTTAATATCCCCCCCAAAAAAAAGAATGAGAGGAAAGACAAATAAGAATTTGAAAAACACAGACACAAATCACTTCCAATGACAAATTAACATTCAAAAATTTGAAACCTGATGTCTACCATAAATTAGACAACAATGAAAAAACAAAAACAAAAGGAAATATAAAATTACACAACAATGAACAAAATGATTATCCTAATTAAATTAACTCAAACAGCATTTAATAAACAAACATAACATATGAAGCTTGTACTAAATATTAGGCAAAATCACAACAAAAATGAATTCTGATTGATGAGTGACGAGTGACGTGACGAGTGGCCAAGTATGGTGACGCATACTTGGAATTAGTGCCCTGCATTTATCCCATCCAAAGTGCACACACACACACCGTGAACACACACCCAGAGCAGTGGGCAGCCAATGCTGCGGCACCCGGGGAGCAGTTGGGGGTTCGGTGCCTTGCTCAAGGGCACCTCAGTCGTGGTATTGAAGGTGGGAGAGAGCACTGTACATTCACTCCCCCCACCTACAATCCCTGCTGGTACGAGACTCGAACCCGCAACATTTGGGTTATGAGTCCGACTCTCTAACCATTAGGCCACGACTTCCCTGTCGATTGGGTTGGTCAGAGGAATGGTTTCATTTAACAGTAACTGCATATACATATATTTATTATAGCATACAAAGTAAACTAAAACGAAATCCTGCTCATACATTTACAAATAACTTAATATCACCAGTGGCTTAAAACAAACTAATTAACATAACAATAACAGCAAAACCAAGCTGGAGCATGGCTCATATTCTGAAATATATATATATATATGTTTTTAATTGGTAAATAGTGAAAACACCACTCATTTTTTTCTCTGTGGATAGAAAATTTGAGAATAAGAATTGCAATTCATATTTTTGTCACCACATGAATCTTTGTGCAGCTGTACTGTCAGGCCACTGAAATGTTTTATTGATGAATATGTAAACTGTAGCTGTGTTAACTGCGGTGAAGAGGCCAAACTCAAGCAGCAGTCTGGGTAAAGACGGTACAGGGATGTGGACGCGATATAACAGATACGGAAGGATAAAATATCGGAACTCCAGGAGTTTCTGCGGAACAGTGGCCGCCACCAGACACGCGGAGAAACACAAAAACCAGAACAGCGACTTGGACCTCAAAGTATCTAGAAAGTTCCATGCTGCAAACACATATCCAGGGACTAACAGGAAACGGACAAGCTCATGTCTCTGGAAAATCCTCTTCCATACATAAAATGGAAAGTGTCTGTTGTCTGCAAGCAGGTATTTGTGAACAAACGTGAATTTCCAGACTAAAAACAGGGAGAACGTCATCAGTACGGCATAAATTAAGGGCTGCTTTCGTAAAGACTGTAGAAACCTGACTACCCTTTGGTAACTCAGTGAGGTAGGAAGAGAAAATATAAGAGTAAATGACAGGAAATAGAACATCTGAGGAAAGTTCAGACATGCTTCGTGACTACTACGATCTCCAACCACAATTCCATCGTTCAACACGACGAAAACTGCAAAAACGACAGCTACGGCAATATATGGCCATGTCGACAAGACCACGGCTTTTATATTGTTGGGCGTTTTGAGGAATTCCAACAGGAAACGCATCACTCTCATTGCCCCATTGATGGTTAGAGGGACCTGAGAAGGTGATTTTTCGTCTCGCTTCTTCCATTCAGTCCGCCAGCTCTCATCCATTTTTTGAGCCACCACGGTGCCAGCACAGAACGCCACCCAGATGATGTTGGTCTGGTGGAAGAGGACGGCGCAGACGCCGAGAAGCGCTGCTGCTTTGTGGCTTCCATACAGCGCCATGAGATACATGAAGAGGGTGAAGAATGTGGAGCCAGCGTCAGTGTAATACAGGAACGTGAAAAAGTACAGCACTGGAAACGTGGACAGAGCCAGGGCAGAGAACATTCGACGAGAGGCAGAACGGGACTAGAGAGAGAGTGGAATAGAACACCTTAGTATTACACTTTACAGTTGATCTGAAGGCGTCACTCAACTTAAATACAAGGCTATACAATTGCTAAGTTGTTTTGGGTGGTTGCCAGGTGCCTTTGTTGAAGCTCTACATTTTCTAAGCTATCGGATTTACAATTTTCACCTGGTGGACAATTAAAAAAAAAGCTAAAAATAAAATAGACTGAAACCCAACACAATGCTGAAAAACAATTCATATCTTAGCAACCACATAACAAATGTGCAAGCACCAGTCACAGCTTCTATGGTTAATGACTAAATTTGGTTACTGTGTATTTACTATGAAATTACTATTATATTTACTGAAAATGCTGTCCTGTATGGTAATTTATATATATATATATATACACACACTGTACACTGTATATATATATATA
>NW_015552618.1:557256-570441 GCF_001515605.1 Sinocyclocheilus anshuiensis | reverse complement strand
AAACATTAAAGTGTGACAAACATGCAAAAAAATAAGAAATCAGGAAGGGGGGCAACACTTTTTCACACCACTGTATATATCCCTTATATATAATATTTTTAAAGGATAAATCATAATATTACAATATTGTTATATAATATAATATTAGTGTCAAATGGTATTTATTTATTTTGTTGCTTACCCTCTTGGTAATTAATATATAATAAATTATGATGCTTATATATGTTTATAATTGCCTGTAACAACTGGTTATGTATATATATATATATATATACACACACACACACACATTTTTTCTATTATATTTACAAACAATTTGTTCCATGCCTACTAGTGTGATAAAAAGATTAAATAATAATAAAATTGTCAGTTTTTCTTTGTTTTTGGCTTGCCTCCTAGCCACGCATCCCCTCAATAATAAATTATTATTATTATGAAGAGCTTTAAAATCAAGGAAATTTGACTTTTTAATTAGAAATTTTGTCCAATCGGCTGTTATTACCATGATACGAACCATTAAAAAAAAAAAAAAGCATTATATATTGTTATAAAACGTCATTAACATTACAAACAATATGAACACTACACATTTTACACTTTGATCAAGGCCACAACCAGATTATTCAGGGTATTTTTCAATATTTTTAAAAAGGCAATTCAATTATGTGCCCGTAATGGAAAAATCTCCAAATAAACTTAAAGGGAAAAAAAATCAGACACCTTATCTTTCATGTGCAGTCTGCAGATGATCAGATAGATTATGTAGAGATTCCCACTATTAAAGAGCAGACTGATGAATCTCAGCATGGCAGTAGAGCAGACCACACTGCCCTTCAGATCCGCCAGCCACACCACAGGCCTGATCAGACCCACTGAAGCCAGATACAACCCGGGAAGAGTGGTGATCATCGGATCCCACTGTGGAGAGGGGCACATGAGCATTCATGTCCAAAAACACAAACACACTGAGAAATTCAAGCATCATTAACAATCATACCTCATGAAACTTCCCCTCACAGTACTTCTGGGCTTGAGGAACATGGAATATCTCATCCATGTACGGATCTCTCTGCTCCCGTGTGATTTTGGAGAACAGGACGCAGGATATGAGAAAGTTAATGCTGCACAGAGCAGTAAAGATATAAACCTCAAATCTCTCCATCCTTATTCAAACAAACACAAAAACACTCGATCTTTGATAATACACTTATGGAAACGAATGATATACGAGGATGAGTAAGATAGTATGCGAATCATTCATAGATTGTAATCGATCTTCCTTCAGATTGTCAAAAATGTGCACATATATGCAAAAATCGCATTTTTAAGTTTTGGTTTTTGACAGCTTACTGGTGCGTCACATACGAGCGTCCGTGTCTAAACCGGAAGCGTGAACAATCAGTTCCACCCCGATGTTGTCACAGACTATTAAAATAGTAATAAATCTCTTGTAAGTAATAATGTTGTCACATTGAAATATGTACATCACCTATACTATGATATGTTCCTTCTTAAATTCTTTATTTAAAAAATCACAATGATTTCTTCTCTAGTAAGAATAATTACATCACCATGTAAATACATCCTAAATAAGACAATAAATAACAGAAAGTAACAGAAGCGATGTGCCCATGCAATCTCCTTTCGACTTTACAAGTATATGAATTAATTGACTAAATTTGTCATCTGTGTAGTGCCCCCGAAAAAACATGACACTGAATTAAAAATACACAAAAAAAAAGTTTAAAAAACAAGGATTATTATATACGTCGATCATAGCTAGTCGACCAATTAGAAGCGACTTCTGAGCCGACAGGCCCCGCCCATTTCAGACAACTGTCGCATACTAACCACTGCGGGAGTGTTTTGTTTTCATATACTTTATAAACTAAAACCTGACTGTATATTATTTAATGTATTATTTAATATTATTAAATGTTCACCTACACAATTGCATCGACTGAAATTGGCCAAGTCGGAACATTCCCATCAGCAAATGACGGTGTCACATTATTATCGTTCCGTGTGTGGCCACACTGGGTACCGCATGCTTTCTAGATAAAGTTAATGTTTTACTGAATACTAAAGTATTAATAATGCATCTTACGCAAGACTTAGAACTGTTTCCTGAATACACGGTGATTCAACTGCTCTTCAAAGATGTAAAAAATGCGACGGAGTTGAGAAAAATGGCAGTGAATGGAGAAATAAAAGGCGCCTTGATCAATCCATCAATGGTAAGAGAACACTTATCAAATCATGTACAAACTCGTTTATGGCTATATACTATATATACAGAAATTCAACATGCCTAGTAAAAAGTACCATGGTAATACCCTGCTTTGGATGGTGTCATGGCTATACCGTTTTTGAACATGCAAATATATACACACACTAACTTACCTGTCAAAAATTATAAATAATTAAGTTTTTAAATGTTTTTGAAAGAAGTCTCTAATGCTCACCAAGGCTGCATTTATATGATATTTCCATAAAAACGGTAATATTGTGAAGCATTAATGCGATTTAAAATACCTATTTTTCTGTTTTAAAATACTATTTATTCCTGTGTTGGTAAAGCTGAATTGTCAAACTGAATTGCTTCATTTTCCCTATAAAGGTTGTGGATGCATTACAGATCTTGGTGGCAGCAAATAAAGCAGTTCACCTACATAAAAATGGGAAAATGAAAACCCGGAGCCTTTACTCGGAAATAATTTTTAATCTTTCACCCACAAACAATGTGAGTAATATATTTCAGTACAGGAACACAGCCGAAATCTTTATTTGTTTACAGTGTGCAGTTTTAACAAAGTTTAATGTTTGGCAGATATCTGAAGCATTCAAAAGGTTTGGGATCTCAGACAGTGACAGCGCGGTTCACATTGTGTTAGTACACAACAAAGACGAGACCCTCAGCATCGATAACATCATCTCAAAGGTGGACGGACAACAGGTTGCCGTTGATCGAGTGTCTGATTTGACTGATGTCGCCAAGATTAAAAAGGTATGTCTCTTTTTACACAGTACTGATGTAGAACAATTTAGGGTGCCTCGTTTATTGCATTTGTTTGAAAAATACATCTGTGTCTCTCATTACAGCTCTACAAAGTCGCACCACAGGAGGAAAAGTGTGGCAGTCTTTTGGACGCTGTTGTTTGCAGGATGGCCACTAAAGATGTCGCATAGCTAATCAATACGTTGATATGTTTCTATTTTACATAAACTCACACGGTATTTCCTCTTGTCAGATCTCCTATAGTGGAACATGTGAAAAAATATTGTATATATCCCACTTTTTATGAAAATAAAAAATAGCATCTTGGGACACATTGTTAACATTCTTTAATGCAGATGTGAGAACCATTTTAAAATATACAGTGTTTTTATATATAGTTTCCAACTAGGGTCAATTTGTAAAAAGATACATCGAAAAGTTGTCTGAGGGAAAAAAAAATAATATATATATATATTATAAGACAACATTTTTCTAGAGCCTGGACACTTTTCTTATAAATAAAGCTTAAAATGGCTTAATGACTTGATCATAGTCAATTCATACCAAAAAGTATACCAGCAAGACTGGTAAGAAAAAACATTTATGTTACACCTCAATATGTCAGTTGTGTATCAGCAAGAAACAAATGTCCTTTATAGCACCGATTTAAGTTTAGTCATAAGCTGTCCATGTTCACAAAATCAGATTACATGTGATGAGATATCCAGACTTTTTTGCATATCCAGATATTATACAGATGGGTTTTTGAATGTCTGGACAGCGAGAAAAAAATAAACACATTTGGAGGTGCTTGGAAATGCAATTTGAATCAGCTTTTTACAGATGTGCTCAATTTGGAATTTAAATAGTCTTTTGCATCACTCTTAATGCGACTCAACGATAATGTCAAAACCAGTATTTAAGTGAAGTATTCATAGGAAGTACAGTACAGTATTCAAAACGAAGCCGAGGCCAGCTGTGACTACAGCACGAAACGTCACAATACACACCAGTCTCCTCCATCACTGAGTTTGAAGATTGACAAGGTGCTTATTTGCAGACTGAGATGATGCACCTCCATTTTTTTTCCTGCATCCGTTTTGAAAGCCTCATCAAAAACGTGGGTACGCCTACGTCGTAACCAAAGCAACTCATGCAGATAAGTTGGTTATGTTTGGACATACAAATCCTGATTTGATCACTTGCAGTTAATAGTGCAGAAATATCCAATTCGCCTGCAGTCTGAACATAGCCATAGTCTACACAAGTCACTTTCCCTCTGGAAGGTTTGAATAAGTTGCAAAATCATCCAGATCTCCAGCATGAGAAATATGCACGACTGTAGTCAATATGAATAATGTAATGAATGTTGAAAAGAAAATGTTGCAGTAGGGTACAGTTTAGCACAGCTATAAAATTATGTGTAAGCTATTATGTTAGTCACCTAACAAACAACACAATCTGTATAGGCCTATTAGTTTTCTGTTGATTGGCACATATAACACAGCAGGGATGTGCAGATGTTTCGTAACTTTATTTATTCACAGTATTTTCACTTCTAAAAAGGATACATTATCATTTTAGTGTTTTGCACTTAAAATATGAATGCAATTCATCATAAAAACAAGAGATTATGATTAAATAGATATAAACCCATAAACGACTTGGCAAAATGTAGTTGTTATCGCAAACATGAATCTGCCATCATTTATGCTACTCTTTTCCATACAATTATTGTATGGAACTTCAAAGCCCATATATGCTTTAGAAACATTATTAATGTGATTATTATCTAAATAAGCCTTTAACTTAGTCAGGAAAGTTGCTAAGCTCATCTTTGCCAATGTTTCCTCCGCTGAGGATGACCACCACATTCTTGCCATTGATATCTGGGATTTTGTCATTCGTGACGGCAGCGAAAGCTGCAGTGCCTGAAGGTTCAACCACGAGTCCAGCCCTATAAAGTATGGCAACTGCAGATTTGATCTCCTCATCGGTCACCAGCACAATGTTCTCCACATACTTCTGACACAGCTCATATGGCAAAGAACCTGAGGGTGAATCCCAATATAAAAGTTTCAAAAAGCCCAAATAATGTAAAGTTATAATGAACGCTTCCATAAAGTTTTATTCAAAGTAGAATTCATACCTGCAAATGGTGGCGCTAGCCCTGAAGCGAGTAATTTACAACAGCTTCGAACTTGGCTCAACCAATCAGAATCAAGCACCGGAACACTCCGTTTTATAATAAAGCAATAAGCCCCAAGAAGCCGTGGTTTACAGTGAATTTATAACAGCTAAGGGGCGTTGTTAGGCACGACGCGAAGCCTCTCTGAGCATCTCGATAGTAATGCTGTCTGCTGAGACATCTCCCATTGTTCCCATATAACATCTCCCGTCGTGCCTAACAACACCCCTTAGCTGTTATAAATTCACTGTAAACCACGGCTTCACGGGGCTTATTGCTTTTATAAAATGGTTATTCCATATACGTAGTAAGGTTTCACAGAATAAAACAGCAAATAAAGTGTGATGATATTAATAAAAACAGTATTCTTCCACCAAACAATGTAGTTCCTCAGAAACAGTTGTGGTTCCAACAAAGTGGCAACACACAGAAGTAAACAAAGGTGTATGTTTGTAGTGTAATTTACAACAGCTTTGAACGCGGCTCAACCAATCAGAATCAAGGACTGGAACTATCTGTTTTATAAAAGTAAATTTGAGCTACCATCTTTTATGGTGCAATTACATTAGCTTTGTCGAACTCATTATCTTCCATTATGTATTTTGTTCCTGGCACAAATCGCAAGACACAGTGAAGTGTAACGACAGTTTAATTATGCTCTTCTTAATTCCCTTAATATGATTGCTTGAAGGTTCGTTGTTAACCTTTTCAGTAACACTTTACAAGAGAGATCCATTTATTGGTTAACTACATTAGTTTACATTAACTAAGATTACTAAATGCTGTTAGTTTTTTACTTATACGTTTTTTAAATCAAAGTTGTATCTTTTAACTAACATGAATAAACAATGAACAATTGCAGTTTTATTAACTAACGATTAATGAATGTTGTAAGAAATGTATTGCTCACTGACAACTAATGTAACAAATAAGACCTTACTGTAAAAAAAGAATTTGAATATTCACCTCCTTCTGGTTCCACTCCATAGATCTTTGTGTTCTCACAACCAGACAGTTTGATGGCAGCTGCCACACCAGCAAGTAACCCTCCTCCACCACAGCAAACAACCACAACATCTGGATAGGGTACAACTTCCAGGATCTCAAAACCTAAGCTACCATTCCAAAAGACACTGGGATGAGTGAACCAATTATAATACATTCCATTACTGATGCATAAGTTAAATTTATCATGCACTCTCAGCCAAAAAAAGAAAAGAAAAGAGATACTACTATGTACCTTTAAGGTACTAATATACATGCTTTAGGGGTAAATACGGTGCAAAAGTGTATATTTTGAAAGACTACTCCCCTAGTGACAGATGCTGTACCTTTTTTGGAGGTACAGAGCGTGTTGTTATTCAATTTTAATATTATTCAGAGCTGTATGTTTTTGCAAGAAAATGTGTACCACATTTATGATGCCTTTAAAGTGCTTTATGTTCTTTTAGGAGCTTAACAGTCACAATTCACTTTCACTAAATGAGCAAAATCATGTGAACATTCTTTAAAATATCTCCTGTTGTGTTCAACTAAAGAAAAAAAAAGTCATGCAGGATTGGAACGACATGAGGGTGAGTAAATAATGACAGGATTTCCTTGCTTTGGGTGATCTATCCCAGACTATACTTAACCTGGCATGTCCAGCGATAAGATCCGGATCATCATAGGAATGTAGGAAAGTCATGCTGTCCTCTTGAACACTTCGGTTAACAACATCCATGAGACGAGGAGTTGGCGCTCTTTCAACCTCAACTCCCAAACTCTACAAATGGTTGGCACATTTTGTTCAAACATTCAATTATGACAAAAGTGTAACCGTGTCAGCATGAGAGTGTCATACTTGTATCAGAACAGATCTGGAGATGGGGGCGGTTTCTGGCATCACCACTTTGCCTTTGGATCCATAATGCTTACATGCATATGCAAAAGACTTTCCATAATTCCCAGCAGACATGGTCACAAAATGGCCCCCTTTGAGTCTCCGGGCAAACTGGTTTGCAACACCTCTTATCTTAAATGAACCTGGTGGCAGAGGCAAAGAAAACGGAACATGATATGCTTACACATCGCTACATTGCATAACCAGAGCAAACAGAATTAGCACAAACTGACCGGTCCTCTGCATGTTTTCCAGTTTGATGTGAATGTTGCAGGGGTTGTTGAGTGGAAGTGTGGTTTGGGACCATGGGATCATTGGTGTGTTGATCACATCCAGCGGACTGCATCTGACAGTCCCACATGCCTCTCTGAGCATCTCGATAGTAATGCTGTCTGCTGAGACATCTCCCATTGTTCTTGCTCGATCAGTGAAACTTTGTTAGATGTATAGCTAAAAAAACAATAAAAAATAGATACATATAAATTTAAAATTCTAAATATAAGTAGTTGTGATTAAATATATTTATAGTTAGATTTATTTTATAATTATTTTTATATTTTATTAAAGCAATAAGCCCCAAGAATTTGACAGTGATTTTATAACAGCCCCCCCTTAGCTGTTATAAATTCACTATAAACCACAGCTTCACGGGGCTTATTGCTTTTATAAAACGGTTATTCCATATACGTAGTAAGGTTTCACAAATTAAAACAGAGCAAATAAAGTGTAATGATATGAATAAAAACATTATTATTCCGCTAAACAATGTAGTTCCTCAGAAACGGTTGTGGTTCCAACAAAGTGGTTGCCGAGCAACACACAAACGTAAACAAAGGTGTATGTTTGTAGAGTAATTTACAACAGCTTCGAACTTGGCTCAACCAATCAGAATCAAGGACCGGAACTATCCGTTTTATAACATTAATTAATTTATCATTTAAATAATTTATTATTATTTAAAAATAATTATTGTGTCTTGTTGTTTTCATTAACAAATGTGTTAACTGAACTAGTTTTGATTGCTAATGCATTGAACATAGGAGAGCTTTAGATTGTTCTACCATATGTTCTTGTATGAGGTGGCAAAGGGAAGGAAAAAAAAACTGAGAAATAAACAAATCCTACTATACAACATTAATATAGATTTTCAGAAACGAATGGTGCCAAATAAGTTTATTTTGGTATATCCCAAGTTCCCAACCATAAAACTTCTACATAACAGCCCGAAAGTTTACAGTTGAATTGCATTTAGTTGCACTATACTGCTGCTTTAACAAACAATATCTCTGGATGATAGTATTACCGTAAAACCGAAAGTGTAATCCAAAATTATAATGCTGGCTTTTAGAAAGCTGCTTTTCCAAATTAAGCAAGCAACTTGTGGTTATCACGACCAAGCAACGGTGAAAGACTCGTTGATGAATATGAAAATAATTTGGTGGCATATTACCAGTCAATAATCTTTATGAGGCATAAACTGTTTATTCCTGCAGGGGGAGCTCGATGGCTCAGAAAAAAAAAATAAGAATCCAGTCTGGACTTAAATTCTTTTTTTTTTTTACAGTCTATGCTTAAATTATGCAACAAATATCAGCATTATATAAATAAATACTTTATAGTTTAATATATATCATGCTGATAGGTATTTGTGGTAGCCCTACTTGATGTGTAACGTTACGCTAAAGTATAATAATTGAAATGGAATAAATACAAAGTTCGGCAGCTTGTATACATAGGCTTATAGAAATTTGTTATGCGATATCATTTGTTAGATGTTAGATTTATTAAAGTATATAGTAACCTTTATACAAAACGTTCAATGTTTCATAACCTTCGGACCATAAAGTCACGCCTATTTAATCTTTTTTTGCAATTCTGATTACCATTCTACTGCTTATTATATTTCTGTGGACTTTAAACGCGACACGTCTTGCAGTGTTACCGTTTAAGGAGTTCCACCAAGAGCAATGCCCGGAACCATGCTTTCGTTAGTGCTGGTCTTTTGTTTTCGATCGGTCAATATTTTGAAAAGAACTTTACTTATGGCGACCTTCATAGCAGAGGCGTGAAATGTCTCTTAATTTCTCTTTACTTGTCTGATTAAATGTATTTGAGCGCATATTAAAATAGATGTCATGGGTGTAGTTCGACATGTTGTGTGTGCTATGTCTGGAGGGGTTGACAGTTCTGTCAGTGCACTGTTACTCAAAAGAATGGGTAAGATATCAGTGTTCTTAAAATTCATTACTATTTTACACATTTTTACGAAATAAACAGTCCCATTCACCACGCACATAAACTCTGTTGTGCTTTGTGTTGATGTATAAAATAACATGGTATACTTATATAATATATATTCTATTTTATAATATTATATATATATATATATATATATATAATTATAGCCTAATGTAATGTACAAGTTGTTTGTTAAATACTATAATGTGCTTATTATACTCTATTCTAGATTGTATTGTAACAACAATAAAGTATTTGGAAACTTAAATCACTGTGACCTATGTATGAATGTCAAGTCAAGTTTTTGTTTTAATGTTTTCATTTGAACTTGATGCAAACTATTGCAGAAAGCAGTGTTTTAACAAAAACTTGAAAGAAAAACATTCCAAAAAAAGCTGTTTGTTATGTGTAAAAATGATAAAACGATGCATATAAAGTTAAATATGCCGAGTTGCAGACAAGAAGACATTTTCTGGTGTTTCAAACTAGCATCATTTGTTTGAAGATATGCTATGTGTTTCTCTGCTTTCAGGCTATCATGTGACTGGTGTGTTCATGAAGAACTGGGACTCTCAGGATGAGAGAGGGGTCTGTTCATCAGAGAGAGACTGTGAAGATGCTTATAAAGTGTGTAAGATGCTGGATATGCCTTTCCACCAGGTCTCATATGTTAAAGAATACTGGCATGAAGTATTTAGGTAAATATTACAGTAGTTAATATTTGAAAGATCATTGAATTCAAAAGGTTGTACACAGTTTGCTCATATTCTCGGGAATATGACATTAGGGAAGTCGTGGCCTAATGGTTAGAGAGTTGGACTCATAACCCAAAGGTTGTGGGTTCGAGTCTCGTACCGGCAGGGATTGTAGGTGGGGGGAGTGAATGTACAGCGCTCTCTCCCACCTTCAATACCACGACTGAGGTGCCCTTGAGCAAGGCACCGAACCCCCAACTGCTCCCCGGGTGCCGCAGTGTAAATGGCTGCCCACTGCTCCGGGTGTGTGTTCACGGTGTGTGTGTGTGTTCACTGCTGTGTGTGTGTACTTTGGATGGGTTAAATGCAGAGCACTAATTCCAAGTATGGGTAACCATCACTTGGCCACGTCACGTCACTTCTTTCTTTCTTTCTTTCGCAGCAATCTTCTTAGGGAATATGAGAAGGGCAGAACACCAAATCCAGACATAATGTGTAACAAACACATCAAGTTTAAGCACTTCTATCAGTATGCAGTTAATACTTTAGGTAAGTTAAGTGGGATTGATGAACTTGTAGTGTTTTCCAGGAAAAGACATGCAAAATAGGACTTGACTGATACTTCGTTTTTTTAACCAAGAATAAGTGAAAGGAGGTGCAGAAATGTTCCTGTTTGTTATAGTGTTAATTAGGGTTGCAGAGGGGTGGAAAATTTCTGGTAAATTTCCGAAAACTTTCCTAAAATCCCTGGAATATTCAAAAAAAAAAATCCTGGAAAGTTTCCGGGATTTTTGGAATTTTCTGAAATTTACTGGAAATTGTCCACCTTTTTGCAACCCTAGTGTTCATTGAGTTTAAGGGGTCCACAACTTAAAATGCAGAAAATGTTATTTGTCCAGGTTAAAACAAAATATTGCATGAGCTATGATTTTATAACTCTATTTAAATGAATACAGTTTAAAGCTCTTATTTGTGTGATTTTGTTATTGTGTAGATTTTTAATGCAACTAGACGATGGTTTTACTTCGGAATATCTCTTAAAGGGATAGTTCATCCAAAAATGAAAATTTGATGTTGATTGCTCTTCGGCTGGATATCAACACACCCATTAACGTAAACTACGCCAGAGCGCGTACACACCTCACGCACCGGATGCCGTACGCGCGCTCAAGGAAGTTGGACATTGCGGTGAATCAGAGGTCAAAAATAATATAAATACTGTTCGGTTTCTGGCACAAACCGATCGTTTCGTGTCTTAGGACATCAATGTGTCGTCATGAGCCGCAGGGTTTAATTTGGATTTGTCTGTGCATGTTTTTTTTACTCTCATAGATTTTGTTACCATTGCCATGCATTATATGACTGATATATGACTGAATCATAATTTGTGTTCTACTGAAGAAACAAAGTCACCTACATCTTGGATGACCTGGGGGTAAGCAGATAAACATCAAATTTTCATTTTTGGATGAACTATCCCTTTAAGGGCTTATTTAAGATATGAGCAGAAAAAAGTTCTAAGATTCAGAAGAAGAGTAAAGATCAATTTAGAAACAAACCACAGATACAACTGACATCAAAACAAATTAAGGACACATAATTTTAAATCTCTTAAATCTTACAAAAAAAAAAACTGTCAAGAAAGTTTATTTTTATTTTTATTTTTATTTTATAAAATATGTTTATATGTGGTGTCTTGCATATTTAGCATCATCACAGTCTTATTTGAAAACAGGTGCTGATGCCATGGCAACGGGACACTATGCCCGGACGTCCCAGGAGGACGAGGAGGTTTTTCAACAGAAGCACATTCCACCTCCCAGAACCCTCTTCAGAGATCGGTTTGAAATGAGAAAGCGTACGTATAACATCTGTCCATGCAATGTAGAGGACAGGAAAATCAATTGTGTTTATAGCATTATATATATATTTTTTTCTGAATAAGTTATGAAAATCATGAAGACACGAGTTGTATATTTTATTTTATCATTCATTTATTTTCTTTTAATTCAAATTTGAATTTAATTAAAAGTACAAACAAATACCACCATGATGTATACTTTAAATTCTATACTTGTGTAGAATGTGAAAATAAAATCACAATGAAAAACAAACAAACAAACAAAAAGAGTAAAAATAAGTTTTTCTTCATGCAAAATGTGTTATATTCATTGTTTTGATTTTTGGGTTGAAATATGGACATGGACCTTTCTTGGCAGTTTTTGTGAGATTTAAGAGATTTAAAATATCTGGGATTTGTTTGTATATTGAGCTTTTCTCTTCTTCTGAATTTCATTAGCTGTGCGGCTCTATCAGGGTGCTGATCGCTTGAAGGACCAGACATTCTTTCTCAGTCAGATTTCCCAGGATGCTCTGCGACACACAATATTTCCCCTAGCTGGGCTAACCAAAGACTTTGTGAAGAAAATAGCTGCTGAAGCTGGCTTCCAGCATGTTCTAAAGAAAAAAGAGGTACTAAATGAAGTCTTTTATACAAGACCCAAGATTTCTGGCACAAGAAATGTGACACTTAGTAGTGCTCAGTATTTTAAATGTAATCTGATTAATTGATACAGAAGTGTCTGCTCAATGACTAAATATAATGTAAATGCAATTTTTTGTTTTCTCTGAAAGAGCATGGGGATCTGTTTCATTGGAGAGAGAGATTTTGAGAACTTTATCCTTGAGGTATGTTTGATGCAGGGTACAAACTGGTGTCCTGTTATTTATTATTTTTTTTAAGCAATAAAAACACAAATTTTATCTTCTTTCTTTTGAAAACTGAAAGCTTTTTTTATATGTTAGATGAAATGTTGTTATTGAATTGTTACACAAATTGAATTGTTGACTGAATTTATCAGGTTCAATATATATATATATATATATATATATATATATATATATATATATCAAAAGCTCAACCCTGTTACCAAGGATATTGTAAGAAATAAAATTATCAAACACTTTTATAAATATTAGGCCATGTCCACACGTACACGGGTATTTTTAAAAACTGAATTTTTCCTTCTTTCGTTTTTAAAAAAAATCTCTGTCCACATGAAAAAGCAAACGCATGCCATGAATCACTGTCAAGAGCATGCCAAACCAATAGGTGGCGATATAATCTCAACCGTAAAGCCATGTTGGCCAATCAGAAGCCTGAAAAAGTTTCCAGTAGGCGGAG
>NW_015552618.1:547332-556939 GCF_001515605.1 Sinocyclocheilus anshuiensis | reverse complement strand
TTGTTAAATTAACAAAATCACTGGTAAATAAAACACACCTTACTATCGATATTTTTTGTTTGAGTATCGATACTTTTGATACTCGCGTCAGTATCGGTATATTGATACTTTGGATCGATACGCCCATCCGTAGACGTTTCGCTGTCTACACGATAAACACTGCAACCGGAGTTTTTGAAAATCTTCACCCTGTCAGGAGTTTACAAAAATGTTCGGTTTCAGTGACCTGGTGCTGCGTTTGTGTGTGGACGAACGGCCAAACCGCGTAGCAAAAAGATGCGGTTTTAAAAATAACCGCGTTCGTGTGGACAGGGCCTTAGATCATAAATAACAAACCAACATTTGGCCCTAAACTATCCATCCCTACCTATAGGTTCAATTTGCAACCCTGTTACCTATTCTGATATTTTATTTATATGTTTTTAAAATGTAAAGCTCGGATATATAAACTGTATTCCACATTTTGGCAACAGGGTTGCAAAAATGGCCAAACATCATATAATCAATCAACATTTTTTTAAAAAGCTGATTTTCAGACTGTGTTTTGGTCATTGCCATTATTCAATATATACTGCAGTCTCTTAATTTAGTACTGTTTCAAGTCTATGTCAAATTTATTAAAGTACATAGAGCCCAAACCGGGAAACTTTGTCTCCGTTGAAGATGGGAAGATCATGGGGCAGCATAAAGGTGGCTATTAATTTAATAATTGTTCATATTCTCCTCCATGGTGTCTGTGATACTGTAAGACTGATTACTGTATTTCGCCACAGGCTGGTTCACATTAACACTGGGTCAGAGGGCTAGAATAGGAGGACAGGTAGATCCTTGGTTTGTAGTTGATAAAGATATCACAACTGGTGATGTATTTCTGGTGAGTTACTTAATTTATTGAACTAAAAAAAGGCCACAAATGACTTTTCAGGTCGATTGATTCCTAAAATATGGCATCTGTTGTAGGGTCCAACCACTAACCACCCAGCACTGTTCCGAGACACGATACAGACAGACCGCTTCCATTGGATAGCCGAAGACCCACCTGTTGAACTTGTCCGAACTCAGATGATGGAATGTCTCTTCCGTTTCATTAACCGGATGCCTTTAAGTGAGTTCTCTTTGTTTTTGCTGGAAATTGTTAGAAAACAGGTCAGCTGAAAAAGTTACTTAAGTAATAACCAGCAGCCAATATTTTTCTCTGTTTTGTCTATTATAGTGTTATTTTAGAATTATTTATATATTATTATAAGATTTGATTACAATTTTGAATTAGCATTAATTTTCATTTTAATTTAGTTGTAGTGTTTTTGTCACTTTAATTAATTGTTTTATTGTATTTCTGTTTAGCTTTATTTTTATTTCCGAAACTAAAATTCAAAAATACTAAAATTCAACTGTCAAAATGTTATTTTTTTTAAGTGTAATATTTATTTTGAGAACATTTTTTTGAATAGTTTTATTTAATAATAGTTTCATAGTTTTATTTTCAGTTTTAGTTAACAATAATAAGACTAGTCTACAGAATTGTCCTGTTGCAACATCTCGTTTCTTTCAGCTCCATGCACTGTAACCTTGAATCTAGACGGGTCAGTGTGGGTAATGTTGAAAGAGCCAATAAGAGCATTGACACCTGGGCAGGTAATCCAGAAATATCTACACCGCTGAAGAAAGTATCTCGGATGTTTAACTCAATTCCTGATGTGTCATTATAAATCATTTACACTAGACTTTGGGGGAAAAATGGGACTTTCAGAAACCTTTTACTAGATGTATTCAACTCCTGTCTTCCATCACTATGACATATTATCTATAAATAATAGACTGTAGTCCTTTTTTTGTTTGTTTTACAAAAACCATCAGCTGGCTGAGCAACAAATGCGATGACATCTTAAGTGATATTATAAAACAAAAAAGTTCAGATGCACATTTCAAGCTTGCTAGGTTGATTGGCAAATGTAAACAGCCTATAGTTAGATTAATGAACTGTATTACTGTGTTAAAATCAGGTAGTATGACCTTCTGTGACTTCTTGCTTTATACACATAGAAAGCTACACATAGAACCTGACTACATTGTGTTTGCACTGCAGTTTGCTGTCCTATATAAGGGAGATGAGTGTTTGGGCAGTGGGAAGATCATTCGTCTGGGACCCACACAATTCACTCTTCAGAAAGGTCAAAACTGCCTGAGCTGCCCGCCTAAAGACACAAACCAACAACATCCAGAGCCTGTCAGCTGAGACGCACGCATGCAGCACAAACCAGCACACCTCTTGTGTTTTATGTAAGGGACAATAACAAGAACTTAGGGGGCTCTTAGTATTCACAGACATTTAGGATGGGGGAATCCTTAATGTGAGTTGTATGTTTTCTGTATTTTTTCTTAATTGTAATTAATTTGGGAATTGTAATTTATTTGTAAAATATATACGTAGCGATTGTGGTATTGCTCTTTCTTAAGATTTTATAAATGCAAATGGTTATAGTGCCTTTATGGTGCAACAATCCTGACCTATGCAATCTTTCAGACAAATATTAAGCTTACAGGTTCACAGGTTGTTCTTCTTAAGTACTGTTACTGAATTCCTTTCTCTGCCAATAGAGGGCGTGAGAGCATCACTTACTGTATGTCTAGTGCAGGGCTGTCCAAACTCGGTCCTGGAGGGCCGGTGTCCATTAGCTGGTTCACAGGTGTGTTTAATTAGGGTTGGAGCTAAACTCTGCAGGACACCGGCCCTCCAGGACCGAGTTTGGACGGCCCTGGTCTAGTGCCTCTGGACATCTTCCTCAATTTCCATTAAAGACAGCTGTTATACACATAGCACTAAAATAACATATTTAAACTATATATAGTTAGACAATTGAAATATAACATATGTTAAGGCATTGGGGTTTAGAGAATAAATGATTGACCTCTGATAATATTATAAAAAATGTTTAGGCCTATAATATGAGGATTGGCCTTAATTCCTCATCTGTGTTTTTAAATATGCATGGCATCCCAGTTCAACAAACTGTATAAGAGAAATTTCACACTTTTAAAAATAAAGAACCTTTCATTGAACAGTCTTTACAATAACTTCGGTATAACCTTCTTCCATTTTAAAGAACCTTTTGTGCATTGGAAAAGTTCTATGATTGTTAAAGCTTCCGCACCGATGCCAATAAAGAACCTTTATTTTTTAAGAGTGTAGGTGTATTGCTTTGTAAATATAATTAAGTATTATATATTTTTTTGTAGATAAACTTCTTAAGAAAAAAAAATGTTTTCAAAGATGAGCATGATTTTCTTTCACAAGAAATCCATTGCTTTTTTATGTCTTATATTAGGAACACGACTCTGCACGTTTTATCTGTTGAAGAGACACTAATTGAAGGTAAAATGAACCCATATACGTTTATATCCAATAAAACAGTTTTATTCTCACTTACAATTTTAGTAATACACGTTTTTATGAATACACGATAAAAAAAGTATAAGAACTCAAAACTCAAGCTTTTTATTTCCAAAGATAAGTAAAAACATCATTTTAATGATTCGTTAGTAATACACGTTTTTATGAATACACGATAAAAAAAGTATAAGAACTCAAAACTCAAGCTTTTTATTTTTTATTTCCAAAGATAAGTAAAAACATCATTTTAATGATTCTTTTGCACCAAACCAAATTGTAATGCTTAAATGTTTCAAAATATTTCCGTAATTTTCACTGACTAGCTATGTTACCACTGTTTAATAACATTTATTTTTCGTAAATTATGGCTAGCATGGTATTTTTGTAATGGTTTGTATAGAGAATAAATAATTTATTCATGTACAATTTAGTTTTACTCTACTCATAGCGAGTAACAGATAGGGAATCCAGTATTGATAACAATTTATTACTTTACAGCCGCTCGTAAACAGCGATTTAAACACGTGTAGCGCTTTAGGAGACAAAAAGCAGAAAACTGTATCCATAGCCTAAACAAAACTAGAACGCGCCTTTTATAATAAATGAAACGGCGTTTATTTATAATGGAAGCATTTACGTCCAGAAATCTGCATGCGGAGAGTTGCGTGAAACTTTAATCTCGTAGCTTCATTGTTTTTTTTCTAGTTTGACGCGCCGCGTCGTAAAAGTCGCCAAAAGAACCAAAGAATACATGCAGATGTGAATAACAATAGTTGAATTTCCATGAGAGTTATTCTTTAGTCCTGAGAAGGAGGTGCGTGCAGGTTTATGTTAATGACTGTGTGTGTGTGTGTGTGTGTGTGTGTGTGCTTGGGGAGAGACGCGCACGCACGGAGCCATTTTGTCCTCATTTAAAACTTAACGTGGGTAATGCCACTTGGTTCCATGGATACCAGCCTGATAAACTGTGTTTTCCCCTGCTAAAAAGCTACAATGAAGGATAAAAGAAGGTCGACGTGCCGGCAGAAGGAGAGTTGACCTGTTTTTCTGCATGTTTTGTGGAGTTTTACACCATGGATCTTGTAATGTGTTGGTTATTATGGGTTCACCTTCTTCTCTGCGCTCCTCTCATGGGATGTTTCGACTTGCACCTCTCGGAGACTTTACGTTCTGGAGCTGTTTTGACCAATTTGTCACTGGGACCAGGTTGGACGTACAAAATAGACAGGACTTTAACTTCCAAGTACATTGGGAACTTTATTAAAGTGGACTGGAGAGATGGAGTAGTGCGTTTAAAAGGAGAGGTGGATTGCGCGCGTGCTCCTCACAGCGCGCTGCCTCTTTATTTTAAAATCCAATCATTAACAACCGAAGGACTAGTTAACGCACATTTCAAAGTGTTTGTGCACGGACGAAATTGCGTGTTCAAATATAAAAGGAAGAGAGTGACTAAGCCTGATATCAGCGTGGATTGCATTTATAATTTAGGACTAACTTCCTGCTTTTCTCCGGGTGATTTACTCCTTAGTTTTAAGGACTATTTGCCTGTCTTCACAAGAAACTCTGGTGTTTTTATTACTTCTTGCACCTCAGACCACCTGAATGTGTTTGTGCGTAACGGGACTTTACTCGTGAAGGACGCGTACTGTTCGGAGACGGACTTGAGACGCCTTAAAGAGACTATCCGCTGCGCGTTCCACGATTCAAATGGTGAGCTCCTTTCTATGTGCCTCAAATTGCGATTCGCCTCAGTCCAAACATCATTATTACATTCTGCGCAACACGTATCAAATCAGTGGAAACCGAGACTAAAGCGAGCCGTGAATTCAGCGCCTCTTTTTCAGTTACCAAACTACCAGGTTTCTGTGCCAGAGAATGAGCCTGCGGGTACGCGGGTCATCACCCTCAAAGCGACTGACAGCGACCCTGGAGAGGCGGGGAAGATCGAGTATGGCATGGAAGCGTTATTCGACAGCCGTTCGAACGACTTCTTTCGGATAGACCCTCAAACCGGCAGCATTGAGACTGTCCAGCCCTTAGACAGAGAAGTTAAAGACACGCACGTTTTTAAAGTCACAGCAACTGATAATGGCGCACCGCGACGCACTACCACGTCTTACCTTACTGTTACAGTCAGTGACACCAACGACCACGGGCCCGTTTTTGAACAGAATGAATACAGGGTAAGGATACGAGAAAATGTGGAAGTTGGTTTTGAGGTGATTACAGTCCGGGCGACAGATGGAGATGCACCATCCAATGCAAACATGATATATAGGATTGTGAATGGCGAGGGTGTTAATTCTGGGTTCGAAATTGATTCTCGGAACGGACTGGTCAAGATTCGTGTGCGTCCAGATAGAGAAACTATGGCGCAGTATCAGCTGATTGTAGAGGCCAATGACCAAGGAAGGGACCCTGGGCCCCGCAGTGCTACCACGACAGTGCACATCACAGTTGAAGATGAAAACGACAATTATCCTCAGTTCAGTGAGAAAAGATATGTAGTTCAGGTGCCAGAAAATGTGTCCGTTAACACTAAAGTGGCACAGGTAGAAGCCACTGACCGAGACGAGGGCAATAACGCTAAGGTCCATTACAGCATAATCAGCGGCAATGTAAAAGGTCAGTTCTTCATTCACACCCCAACCGGAGCCATTGATGTCATAAACCCTCTAGACTACGAAATGATCCGAGAATATAACTTGCGCATAAAGGCCCAGGATGGAGGCAGGCCTCCTCTCATTAACGGAACAGGCATTGTTGTCATCCAAGTTGTGGATGTGAACGACAATGCTCCTATGTTTGTAAGCACTCCTTTCCAAGCCACCGTTTTAGAGAACGTACCTATTGGATATTCCGTGATTCACATTCAGGCCATTGATTCTGATTCTGGAGAAAATGCTCGTTTGGATTACAGCCTCACAGACACCACTCCAGGCTTTCCCTTCACCATCAATAACAGCACTGGATGGATAACAGTCAGTACTGAGCTGGACAGGGAAACCACTGAGTATTACACCTTTGGAGTAGAAGCCAGAGACAACGGTGTTCCGGTAATGTCGTCCTCAGCTAGCGTTAGCATCACCGTCCTAGATGTGAATGACAACATCCCTACGTTCACCGAAAAGCTATACTCGCTAAAAATCAACGAAGATGCTGTTGTAGGGACCAGTGTATTAACTGTTACAGCTCTGGACCGTGATGTAAACAGTGTGGTCACCTATCAGATCTCCAGTGGTAATACGCGGAACCGCTTTGCCATCACTAGTCAAAGCGGAGGTGGACTCATCACGCTGGCACTGCCGTTAGATTACAAACAGGAACGCCAGTACGTTCTGACTATCACCGCCTCGGATGGTACACGCTTCGACACCTCGCAGGTGTTCATCAATGTAACTGATGCTAACACTCACAGACCCGTGTTCCAGAGCGCCAGCTACCATCAGACCTTCAGCGAAGACCGACCCATTGGATCAACTGTTGTGGTAATCAGTGCCACAGATGAAGATACAGGTGAGAATGCACGTATTACCTATATCATGGAGGACAATGTTCCACAGTTCAAGATTGATCCGGACACAGGTGCCATCACCACGCAGATGGAGATAGACTACGAAGATCAAGCCTCCTACACGTTGGCCATCATTGCTCGTGACAATGGAATCCCTCAGAAGTCCGACACCACCTATGTGGAAATCATTGTCCTGGATGCCAATGATAATACGCCACAGTTTGGGAGGGACAAATATCAGGGCACCGTGTTTGAAGACGCACCTGTGTTCACAAGTGTGCTCCAGATATCTGCTTCAGACAGGGACTCAGGGTCTAATGGGCGTGTGAGCTACACCTTTCAAGGTGGCGATGACGGGGAAGGAGACTTCATGATTGAGCAATACTCTGGAATTATAAGAACACAAAGGAAGCTGGACAGAGAGAACGTTCCAGTGTATAACCTGAAGGCCTATGCAGTAGACAGAGGAGTTCCTCCTCTCAAAGCAGCAGTGGAGGTCCAGATTTCTGTGTTGGACATCAATGACAATGCTCCTGTTTTTGAAAAGGATGAACTGTTTATCTACATCAAAGAAAACAGTCCTGTTGATTCAGTGGTTGCCCGGATCAACGCCATGGATCCAGATGAAGGAACCAACGCTCAGATATTGTACCAGATTGTGGAAGGAAATATCCCGGAGGTCTTTGATTTGGATATATTCACTGGAGACTTAAAAGCACTCGTGGATTTGGACTACGAGACCAAAATGGAGTATGTCATAGTCGTACAGGCCACGTCCGCACCTTTGGTCAGCAGAGCAACCGTCCACATTCGTCTGATTGATGTCAACGACAACGATCCTGTCCTGCAGAATTTTGAGATTATCTTCAATAACTACGTCACCAACAAATCCAACAGTTTTCCGTCTGGGATTATAGGAAAGGTACCTGCCTATGACCCAGATGTGTCAGATAAGCTCAAGTATAGTTTCATTGAAGGGAATGAGCTAAGTTTGCTGATTCTTAACCCAAATACCGGAGAGCTCAAACTCAGCAAAGATCTGGATAACAACAGACCTCTGGAGGCCACCATGAAAGTTTCTGTCACAGGTCAGTTAACTTTCCTTTGTATCTCTTGAATGAACTGTCTTTGCTTGAAATGTCTCTGAAGTTTGAGATTTTGCAGTGTAGGGTAAGCAGGGAAAAAAATATGATTAATTTGAATAGGTTGGTTTGATGTCAATGATGGATCAATGATGCATGATTTCAGGCTGTGTTTGCTGCAGGCTGAACCACAATCCTGTTCTTCTGCTTATGAGGTGTTTGTTAGAAATGTTGAAGAAGCCAAGAACCGTTTGTGCGTGAGAATGAAGTTTCGGTTCACTTTTAGAGGATTATTTAACTTCTTTTAAATCTGTATCCCCGCCAGTATTCTCTTATGAAATGTTTGAGATGAGCAACATATTATATTGTTAAATTACGTGCCTCTTAGTATTGTAATGACAATGCGCTTTTGGAGACTTACTCCTCACTGCCAGATCACTCAGTTTATCTTTTCATTCTCTGTGATAATTTATCCCACAGTCACAGTTGGCAGTGTTAGATTATACCATGCTCAAATATACAGCCAGCCTCTTCAGATGGCATCAGCTTCTCATATCTCACGCTCTTTCTTCTCTGTTTCTGTCCTCCTTTTCTATCTCTCTTTTCCTCCCACATACCGCTCTTCCTGTTAATTTGCAACTTGCAATTCAAATACATCACACAGAATACAGCTCTCTTGTCTGTGCTTTGTGGCTTTACGGCCGTGTCTTTGTTGGTCTGATTGCCGGTCCTCATCTGAATGTGCATGCTCATGGTCATTGTTGGGGTTGTAATGAGCCGCATTCATGCCATGCTCTCTCATTCATGACAAAGACACATCGGTTTCCATTGCCATTGCAGTTCCCACCCTCTTTTACCCCCTCTTATTTCACACAGATCTCTTTCTTTTTGGTCTGATAAGCTAATACATTTTATTCCTTGGACATGCCCACATGTCAGATGTTAGGTAGCCATTAACACTGCTTATGTGACCTCTTCACCTCTAGCCCAGGGAAAAGGAAACGGCCCTTAAGGGAAAACATGTGACCGAACTCTTAGCTAGATGTGAATGTCTACACTGGTCTGTGAGTGAATTTAATGCTTTTAACTGATAATGAGGTGTCTCAAATTCAGCCTTCCTCTAAAATGTAGCAAATGTTTTTTGGTCATGCAATTTCTGAGTCTTAGCAGAGCTGAACGAAGACAGATTAGACAGAAATAATTTAGTTAAATTGTTTTGTTTTCCATCAGGTATTTGCTATATTAAGTTAAGAAACTGCATAAATGCATTGCTATTTGCTGATTATATTGGTTATACTTAAGGTTAGGGTTTTTGTTTAAACCATCAAACCTAAGTATTAAAAGCTGATCTTACTTTTAACTAATCTGACTTATCATTTTGACCTGGCAAACAATAAAACAGGCAAAATAATACAAAATTAATACAATTTTCAACCCGAGTGGCCTGAGCCACATCTAGGGACCAAAATATCATATGGCGCTTTTCCACTGCATGGAACGGCACGGTACGGCTCGGTACGTTTCACTTTTGGGGGGTTTTCCACTGGGTACAGTACCTGGTACCTTTTTTAGTACCACCTCGGTTGAGGTTCCAAGTGAACCGTACCGTTACCAAAACGT
>NW_015552618.1:503668-544895 GCF_001515605.1 Sinocyclocheilus anshuiensis | reverse complement strand
GGGTTTTCCACTGGGTACAGTACCTGGTACCTTTTTTAGTACCACCTCGGTTGAGGTTCCAAGTGAACCGTACCGTTACCAAAACGTGACGTGTAAACTCTGCTGATCACTGATTTGCCGGAGAGAATCGTCACTACCTGCGTCACTGAACTTGCGCCACAAACACAACAGAACCGCTAGAATTAAATCAGCACAGTCAGCGAAGGATCGAACGCAACTGTTTTGAATGAGCGCACCAGTTTCGTTGTCTGTTGAGGAAGTACAGACGTTCCTCTCGTTGACAGCAGAGGAGCGGATCCAGCGAGAGCTTGATGGGGCGATGCGGAATGAAAACGTTTTTCAGGAGTCGCGGCAGTAGAGGCGGTGCAACTATAACCACATGTGAATAATCCCGCCCACTCTAAAGCGATACTAAACTGTAGTGGAAACGCAAACCGTGCCGTGCCGTACTGAGCCGTGCCGAGCCGAGTCGTACCACGCAGTGGAAAAGCACCAATAGAGACTTGGTGATGGGCTCTTTGATCTGGGGCTGAAAGCAGCCACACAGAACACCCTAGAAACCACATAGCAACATGTTAAAACCCAGTCAAAATAAATGCATAGTAGCACACTACCACCCACTGAGTCACCTACTATAATCACGGTGGTGAGTTTTGTATTGGCAAGCACCACTCACATTGTCTTCACAAAATGTAAAAATATACTTTAATACATTTTTAGGTTTTTTGTTACCTGATTTCTTCAGTTTTTAAGCAATATTCCTTGTCATTCATATTCAGATGTACCATACTCCACACTTAAATGCTAAGCGATAAAACATTATTATTCATATTTGAGACTACGAAAAGTGAAAATGTGGCGTTTGTTGTCATTTCCTACCTGATCCCACCCTCAAAAACATCATGTTGAACAATATATTAGACTGCTATAAAACCTGGTTCTTTAAGTGTTACCACATAGCTCACATTTTTAGCTCACAAATGGAACACTACGAAGACACTGTTATCTTTCACACCTCAACAGGTGTTTTTCTTATCGACTTAGATTTAATTATTTATATAAGTACTTGGAGACACACAAGAAGTCCCAGATATGTCCCTGATAAAAGCGAGTTAACATTCTAGTCAAAACAAGGGCCATTCTAGCCTAAAATAACACCGGTTTGCACAGCAAACATGACGGAGTGAGGGCTGTGTGTTTGAACAGTAACCTAATCTCTCTTATCTATGTCTGCTAACATTCAACAAGCCTTTTCCCGATTTGAGGGGTGTCCTCCGCAAAATTATGCTGCTTTTTTTTTTTTTTTAGCCCTGCACCTTTGTGCTTTGTTTCACCGGATCAATACGGGTGATAAGCCATCTGTCAAGGCCTCGAGAAAGATGGAGCCAGCCATCATTTATACTGGTGAAATTGCACTTTGTTGATGCCTTTCTTCATCTTTTGATTTTGATCCATGTCACATCTAAAGAGAAGAGTGGAGGTAATTCATCACTTCTAGCCATTTTCTTCCCTTTTTACCCCTTCTGTCAGCAAATGAGCCTGCCAATACATGCATACTTTTTTAGCGGGTTGAGCTTCTGCCCGTGGGCCACTGCATCTGTGTCTCATGTAGTTGACTGTAGCCCACTCAGCACTGCAGGACTCGCATACCTGGACTGTTCTACATTGCATTACCAAACTCTCTGAACTTGTATTTCAGTTGGGACTTGAAGACATAGCTTCGTATCTTGCAAAAATATCTTCTAATTGTCAGATGGTTGAGGTTTATAGATAAATGATTCCACATGGAAATTACACTTTTTTTTACTGAAACAGTTTACTTTGAAATTGTAGAAAGAAATAGTATCTTCTTGTAAAAAGTACTCCAATGAAATTCTGCAAAACTGATATAAACAGAGTAAAATCGATTAAGTTAAGGGAGACTGAGGGCAGCTAAAACACGCCAAATATACAATTATAATTGTTAATTTAACCTTTAAAAATGTGTAATGAACACAATTTCATCTAAACATGTAGCTAAAAACTACAGAAATGTATTAATTGACCAAAGTAGGCTATATTAATTAAAAAGATATGAAATAAAATTTCATATAAATCTGGCGTAGCGTTAGTTCTGGCAGGTCACGTATGCATCCGACGAGACTCAGGCAGAAATCTAGCGTTAGTTCTGGCATGTCACGTTAGTCAAGCTCACATCAGCTGACTCTCAGCTGTTCCCCATCAACCAATGGGAATACGACACCTATCTAAGTGTTCATATATAAGGTCCCGCAGTAGTATCAGCAGTTTTCGCATTGCTCAATAGCTAATTACCCTCCTCCATCCCCAGCTCCTCCTCTGTCAGTCAGGATTCAGCCTTCTGATTCTCCTTTGAACCAGACTAATTCTAAAATGTGTACATAACATTATTGAATTTTAACGATATCTGCAATACATTTATGTTGGTTCTGTTCTGTTTACCCTGGGGGGGTTATCGCTGCTCTCCCTGCTCTCATCCATGCTAGGCTGCATGGATGCACAGGGAGTTCTTGCCCAGAACAGAACCATACCACCAATCCAAACTGTATGCTAATTGTCAATCATCTTTGACGATAGTGGTCCTGACAGAATTATAACGTAGATAACACATAGATTTTGTCCTAAACTTATTTTATTCCTGACAACTAAAATAATAAGTACCATATGTGACCCTGTCTATAAAATCCACGGCTAAAGTCTAAAAATCGAATTATGAGATAACAAACATCAAAGTTTGATTTCAACCATTATTTTCACTATGCTTTGCCATGGTCAATATTAAAGTCAATATTAAACATATCAAGGTTACATTTTCACCGAATGTTCTTTACATTATGAAGGATGATTTTATGTAAAAAAAAAAAAAAAAAAAGGCTTTAGCTGGGTTTTCACAGGCAGTGTCACAAATTATATCATTGCTAATTTGAGGTGTGCTCTTATTTAAGATATATTTGGATAAAATCATAATCCTGCATCTGCCCTATAAAGGAGGCATCTGTAACATTCTGACGTTTTGAATTAAATTCAATGTGTTGATCAAATATTTTGAAACGACAAAATGAGAGGCAGCGGATGTGTAGAACTCAAAGTCTTTCAGTGAGTGATATGGATTTCTGTATCTATGGAGTTCTGCAGCTGTCGATTCCCCTCAGGTCTACCTATGAGTAAATGGAGTAATGAGACGAGTTATTTGTTTGCAATGACTGTTATTAATGTTATGCCATGATACAGTATGTAGGTGAAATGTAAAACCCTTTGAACTACCTCATAGAGCTGATATGATAAACAATGTGGCCGAAAACCTTTTTTTTTTTCACAAGGATAAACTGTTTACTAGAAAGACTGTGAATTGTTTTAAGTTGTAGAAGCTGTTTCGTGTGTGGGTCAGGCTAGGGCTGGCCAGCTGTGTCCTTAGATCTGCTTTCTGACATGCACACAGCAGCTGTAATAGAGACAGACAGAGACTGTAATCAGTGTGAAACTGCCTGTCCCCTGTCATCTGCATGTCATTAACAGAGGAGATCTTCAGTCCAGGTGTGACTGTCCTTCTACCTCGTCTACACATGACCCTCTGACCTCTGACATCACAGACATGCTGTGGGTGACACTCTGTTAAACATACTTTGTTGAAAATGACGAATCTCACTCAATAGAATATTGGTCGTAAATAGGACTGAAATAGTGAAAGAAAGTGGGGTGAAATAATATGTACCCTACCTACCAGGTGAAAAAAAAAACCTGGGTGCACTTCCATAATGTACTTAAAAGTGCTCTATTTCCACTTAATATACTAAAAATTATTCTTTAGTACTTCTTAAGATAAACTTATGATCATCTAGGTGTTTCATTTTGGGGCACCATGAATATGAACTAAAATGCGTTTTTAACATACTTTCTCTATATTTAAAAAATGCATTTAGTCACCACTTAAACCCATTTTTAATACACCAGTACACTCAAGCGTACTACAAGTTGTAACTAAATACATTTTTAAAATACAGAGATAAAAGCAAATTTTAGTTTATATTCATGGCGTCCCAAAATAGCACAGTTTGAGTACACTTTTTTTTATTTATTTTTTTGAGTACACAGAATAATTTTTAGTATATTAAGTACAAAATTAGTGTGTGGAAATAGAGCACTTAAAGTACATTATGGAAGTGCACTTTTTTTCACCTGGGGAGTGATGCAAAACTCATTTTCACAAAGCTGGTTGTGTTGGCATGCGGTTGTATTAGGAGTTTTGTGTTTGTTTAGATTTTATTTTAGTTTTAGTATTTTAGGACTGCCAGTGTTATTCATTACTTTCTGCTAACTGGTATCAATTAAAGATGTAAACTTTAACACAGGCATGTTGATAAAGGTTTTAAGTTTTATAATATACAAAGTACCAAAAACAAAAATTCATTTGTGGTCATTTTTGTTGTATTTGAATTAGTTTTGAAGTCACAAATATGTATTTTAGTTCAATTTTCCCCTTATAAGTTAGTTTTTATTTTTCATTTATGAAATTAATTTCATTTAGCTCATGATATGAATAACACTGGTTCTGGGTGGTTATTCAGTGCCCTAAGTCCACCACCCAGCATCTTTAATATTCCAACCTGATGTGATGAGAAAAAAAAAAGTTTTACATTTTGGTGAATTGGTGGGGAGTTTGTATGAATTTGTATGAGTGAAAACATACAGTTTTTAGAAATAAGCATTAGAGTACACCCCTAAACCTAAACCTCAGTAGGGTGTTAGCAGATTGTTCAAAAATGTATTAATGTGATTGAACAAATTTAAACAAATTCACCAAAAGGCAAAATTGCTATGACAAATTAGTTGTGTCTCTAGACACAAACACTGTTCCATTGCTGAAGTTTTAGTAGACGTAACAAAAAAGACTCAAGGTCTGTGTACTCTAAACGAGCTCAGTTTTATTGAAACTTTTCAGTTTACTTGCATTGCTATATCTGTCCCTAGTGACTGTTGAAAGTCTTATTAGATTACTGTGTCAGCACGGTTTTCTTACCCGTCTTTATTTGGTGCAGTTCCTCTTGAACATGTCCTTTATTAACAGACAGACAAATGACCTCTGCTGTATTTGATACTAGCAATTTTGGTTAACCACAGGTTTCTTTAGAATTTCAAAAGGTACAAGTCTACAAATTTATTTTCAAAAGGACGAAGATCCTCCTCCTCCTCCTCGCATTCCTGCACTCTGATAGCAGAATACAGCCTGAGACCGGGACACATGAACATTAATTAAGCTAAAATAACAGTGCAAGCTGTCTGCATCTCTGTTAAATGAGCAGGAAAGGAATTTGATTCATGTTTAATCTTGCAAACTCATTTGAAGGTGGAGAGAGAAGACAGAGACAGTGATGTGGTCTCGAACCAGTGCCAAGAGGGGCAAACAATAACCGCTCAAGGTTTGGGTCATTCGAGGGTAGTTTACACGAACATATGGGTCAGCATTGTGTCTAAAGAAGAGCCTTTGTACGCTTTTAAATAGTTTTGTTTGAGCTATAAAGTTTTCAGGCCTCATTTGCCCTTGACTGCTGGGAAATATCTGTCATGATAATGAATATGTTCACCCTTTTTTGTAAATTTGAAAGGAATTTTATGGTTTAAATACTTATGCTCTGCCACAGAAAATTTTTTCACTCGCTCTGATTTTCAAAACAAACGTCATGTTTACTTACGAAGTTAAGTGTAAGTCATTCCAAGGGACTTAAAGCAAAAATATGCAGCCCATATTTTTATTGACGAGCAAAAATGTTGTGTTATTTCATCTATAAAGTTGTTTAAATCGTCCTTGTAGCAGAGGGACTATACTGTTCGGGGCTGAGAATCTGTTCTGGGTGTTTTACCAACATAATTCATTTGGGTGGAGTTTGCTCAATGTAAACAGTACTTTGTGGATAGTTATGCCCCTTTTTGGTGTTCTTAAACATATTGTGCATACAAATCATACCTGGCTTTTACTGGTTTCACATGAGCACGACTGTAGTTGGAAGATTTAATATAACTTTTCACAGACAAGTTTAATAAGTTAATCTATTTTTCAAGTTTAAACATATAATATCTACATCTTGCTTTACTTGTCAGGGCTTTATGAAATTCTCTGCATGCCGTATATATAGTTTACTTGTTTTGAACCCCAAACATTCCTTTAATTGAGTGGATTTTCATGTAAATCTCATGGAGTTACGCCTCACATCCAGCTTGACCGGTGCAGTGGAGACAACTTGGAAAATAAATTACAGGCCTTTTTTCAAGAACCGCCTTCTGGGTGCTTGTCTGAAAATGGCATTTCCCTTAGGCAACACTACCGAGATCTGAACCACAGTTCACTCCACCTGTGGTCTCCATAAATGTCAGGGATGTTTGATGATGTTCTACAGCCCTTTGTATTGAATACCTTCAGTGAAGATGAACTTTTGCCAATTCAGAAAATTAATAGTCTTCATTCAATCTTAAAAACAACTTCCTCTAACTTAACAGAAATATGAAGCGCTCCTGAAGTGGCAGGAAATCCTACAAAGCATAGAATCTCTGAATGGCGGCATTCAGTGAAGAACGATATATAAACGTTCCGCCTCTTTGTAGATTTTCTAAGCCTCTTTAAGAATACCATGAACTCTCGCCCAGGATTAAATGGCTGTTTGTTCAGACAGATCTCTGGTTGGGCAGTCCGGACAAGTTGGGTGGTCATCAAGGTGCGTTTTTTAACTGTCTAGGCCTGACCTGTGAGCTTGGGTGAAGTGGAGGTCCCATTCTCAGGGGCTAGATTTAGTCCAGACGTTCAGACGTAATCCAGATCTGTGATTCCCCTGGCTGGAAGTCGGAAGGGGAACCTGTTCACGTGTAACACAACACACTTTCCGCTCTATCCCGACCCTATCCTGCCGCACATAAAAGATGTCTTTGTCCTTAACACTAAGGAGCTAGAAAAGCATCTATTTCAGCCAACGGCCAAAAAGTGTGACATTACATGTGTCCAGTGGTGACCGACTCTGAGTTTGGAGAAATATACTCCAAATGCCATCAATGCACAGCATTTAGGGATTATGAGGGAAATGAAAGCCACTTTTGCTTTCAAAGACTTTTCTGTTTTCGCTCAGCATGCATGAACTAGCACATGCTTTTCTATAATGGCTGGCCTGTAATTCAATATTATTATCAATACTGATGTATGACAATGCCACTATATAATAGAAGCATGTATTTGATAACAAATACTTGCGTCTTGGCTGTTCTGCTCAATAGTTTGAGTGACATGCTTTTGCTGTTGGGGTGTTTTGGTCGTTGAGAAATGTGATACCTGGGCGGCTATCCAACACGTTTTAAGATGTGCATTGTGGGTGATTTTACATCACTCCGATAAACATACGTGTTGTCAAGAAATCAGCTAATGTACAGCCTGTGTTCTTAAAATTTACATTTTTATGTATCTGTAATATGATTATTATAGAAAGTAATTATATTTAATAAATAGTACAGTTTTAATTATTATTTAGTACAGTTAAACTTGCTTACATTGTTGTTTATTTCTCGTAAAAATGCAGCGCAAAAAATGACGTAAAAATGTTATCTAGTTGCTTAAATTCTACCAACCGCTTTTGGCTTATAAGCTAAAAAGTTAATTTGGACACTGGAACCAGTATGTTGTACATATATTTAGGGATGCACTGAATGTTCGGCAACCAAAATTATTCGGCCGAAAATAGTAAAAAAAGCTATTTCGGTGTATAAGCGGAATAAGCGAAAAGACCGAATAAATTGTACCGAACAATGATGTGACGCGATCAAATAGCAACCAGCATAGAGTGAGAGGCGCAATGCAACAAACATGTCAGCAGTGTGAAAGCATTTAAAACTGTCTGAGAAAGACGCAAAAATCATTACAAGCACCGACAGTGAGAGACTGTTTAGTACTGCATCACATGTCTTCGATGAGAAGAGGAAGGGGTGATTGTTGCTGATTTACTGTATGATGATTGAAATCGCGAAATGGCCTTAAGCAATTAGTAAATAAACTGCAGAACATTATGTTTTCTAAATCACGCACGTATTGCAAGTATTCTGACAGTGCTGCACAAACTCGCAGTGCTATCTGCTCGTTAGCCAGGGGTCAAAGTCCAAACCGCGAGGGAAATCTGCGCTGAAACAGTGTTACTCGTCAGTTGCTCAGTCACATTTTTATGATTTGTTTTACAAGGCACGTGACAATGCGATACGTGCGACGTATTCGTAATGAGACTCATTTATAAATCTGCTATCAACAAAAAGAAGCCCTGAGGTCTTCCTGCGTGTTTCCGCCAAAATAAAAGTTGAGAAAAAGCAAGAACTCCCTCAACATTCATAAATGTTAGTATTGTAATTTTACTGTTGTTCTGTAAAATAAAATAAAAAGTAAGACAATAATAATGATAATAATTTCAACAGCTCTGTTAATACATTTATTATAACATTCACACGTAGTGTTCAAATTGGGATCTGTAATATTTTCTAATGTTTTAAAAGAAGGTTCTTCTGCTCAGCAAGGCTGCTTTTATTTGTATAGTAAAAATAAATGCCTGATTCAAGAAGGGGGTCTGATGGCCAAAAAAATATAATTTTACTAACTTATTAATTTTAAGTTAAATTGTGCTTTGTTGGTATAATGTCTGCTAGAATTATTAAATTGTTGTTTTGTAATTGATTTTTTTCTTTGAAAAGCAAGACAAAACAGTAAAAAGCACATTTTGGCTATTTAATTTGTGCAATGGTGAAAAAAATTGGCAAAATACATGGGGAAAAAAAACTAAAAAAACCGTGTTCGGTATTCAGCCTTCGGCCCAGTGTTTAATTTTGTTCGGTTTCGGCTTCAGCCAAGAATTTTAATTTCGGTACATCCCTACATATTTTTGTTGTTTCGTTGGCTTAATACCAAGGTGTACAACTAACTGTACAAAGCATTGAACAGACAATACAACTAAAATTCATAGCCTCCTTTTCGTCCATGTCAAATTAAATGTTGTCAGCCTGATAAAAATCTGAGCAAGACAACATGGAAATACTTGAATATGCCTACAGAAAATGTGACCACTAACAAGAGAAAGTTGTTGGTTAACCAAAGTCACGAGAGGCTTGCAGGGTGTTTTGCATTTTTTAGTCTTCGTTTTGAGATGCACTTTAGACTTTTTGAACCTTCAGGCAAAGCTTAACCAACTTAGATGTACTGAATTTGTCCTGTCATTTAGAGGTGTCAAGCCTCCGTTTTAAAAATGGTGTCACTTCTTTCAGGGGGCATGGTTTCACCGCCCCCTGATTATATAGCCAATATAACCATTTCGTTCACGACCTTTCTCACCTCACAACGGCGCTTAAAAACAAAGCTGAATGTTCACAGCTAAACATTAGGTTGTCCTCTCAAATTACATTTACATTAAAGCAGGTTCTGTTTCATGATGGAGGCAGATATTCTCACACAATGCTATTCTCTGTTCCGTTCGTAATCTGTGTTATTTGGAAAAATGATCTGTGTGCCACGGTAACCTTGGCCAGGCTCGGTATTTTATTTATCTCTTGTCCCTAATGATAAGCGGATTTAGTAAACTTGAAGTTTAGTGGGGGCTGCAGGAGAAATGAAAGATGCTTTTTTTCTAGATTTCCCATTTTCATTATATTAAATATTATTTATTGAAAATTGAAAAAAAATTGGAAAAGCCATGCAAATGGAAATGAAAATAAAGATAATTAATAATAGTTTTATATTACTATTAGCCTGTAATAAGCATATCTGAACCAAAACATATGCATTTCTGTTTCCAACTAATGTAACTTATAATGACATTTTTAAAGATAAAAAAGGTGGGCGTTAGGCTATAATATTTAATGGTTGTCATTATTTGGTCCCACCCACACACCATCTGTTATATCAGCAGTAAAAAAAAAGTTATTACATTACATTATAAACATATTGTTGCAGTCTTTCAGTTTTAATAATTTACTTATTGATTTATGTATTTTTGTAGTCAGATGGATGTGTTGTAACAGGACGTCCTGCATATTAAAGATCTGTCACCCTTACTTGTTTCCTAGTGGTTTGCTGTTCATGTGATTTATGCTCTTGGTCTGCTCTCTAGGGTTTTTGGGTAAAACAGATCATGGGTAATAACCTCCTTTCTGCTCAATGACATTTACTTAAAAAGGTCAGAAAGGTCACATCTGGCCTGACCAGTTCAGTTTAATGACTATAGTGCCAGTGTAGAGCCTTATCAATACTGACACTCAAGCTCTCAAGAGAGGTCAACTGTGTTTTCAGAACACACACACACACACACACACACACACACACACACGCACAGTTTGCTCAAAAAAGTGAAATCTTTAATAAAAACAAAACATTCACACATTGAATGTTTTTTTCCCTAATAATGGTAGCTTTTATATTAAAATAATGATTCTTCCAAAAACCTGTCAATAATAATAATCAATGTTAGTTGCATGGCACCTTTCATACATTAAAATTGGGTTTACTGGTCAGAATATTAAACTGAAAAATGAAGCACAAAAATTGTAAAAGCAACTAGAATGGAAATAACAGCATTTGAATGAAAGTGGAAATGAGGAAAACAAACTAATAAAAAAACTATAATGACTACAGTTACTTGGGTTAAATAAAGATATGTTCATAAAAGACTTTATCCAGGTCATATTTAACCCTAAAATCAATATGAAAATAAGAAGAAATTGTGCATAAAGAAATTAAACCCTATTTTTAAGGCATTAAAAGTTTTGTATTTATCACAGTTATCACAACAAATTTAACCCCTAATTTGAATTACTTCAATGAAAAAAAGAAAAAGTCAGTAAAAAACAATTACTGTAATTACGTTACTGTACAGTAAGTTATTTTATATTATTTTGAATTGTGAAGTATTTATACATCATAGCAGTATTTGTTGTACTGAATTAAATCACAACAATGGCGGAGTACATGGTACTGTTGTTGCTGCTCAAGAGTTTGCTAACGCTTCTTCGCTTCTGTGGATTTACTTCACCAGTATTGCAGTATTGCACATAATCGCTTCCCTACAGGTACTGTTTACTAAGTAACAAGGTGTCGTGTATATGTGAAACTTTTTAAAAACGCAAGGGAAAAACTTTTCCGTTTTTGACTACATCGTTGTCGTGTAAACGTAGCCTAAAGCCCCGTTCACACCAAGAACGATAACTATAAAGATAACTATAAAGATAACGATATTAGCGTCCACACCAGCGAACGATATCGTCTGTTTATTCTAAGCGCACATGCATCTGCCACTTTAAATTCTTGCGCTCGTTACAGCAGAATGGATTCTGATTGGCTGTCAGTGTTTTATCGTTCATCAGTTGGAAAACAGTGACATCATCCTCTGTATCGTTATCGTTATAGTTGTGGTATGAACTATGCTATTCTTTAATATTGAGAACGATTTTTAGAACTATATCTTTATCGTTATCTTTATAGTTATCGTGCTTGGTGTGAACGGGCCTTTAGACTGAATGATTTTCATTACTATATTAGTGTCTATTTCTTATTAACTGTTCAGTTAAGCTCCTTCTTGATTGTGCTGTTTTACCTTTGCTAATTTCTTTATTTACAATTCTGTGTTCACGTTATGGAAGTGTCCCTTGGGCTTCTCTTCAATGCAAATACTCCTATAAAAAGGAGAGGGGGAGGTTCAAGGGGGTTTCCATGTCAAAAGGCTTCTCTTGAATGAATGTGGGTCGTCAGAGCTAGTGTAAGGGTCCAGCCCATTGTCCACACTGTTCCTAGGTGTTGCGGACTCGTCAGGGTGTCTCAGTTCACAAAGCCGTTAATGGACTGACAGACAATGCATCAGCCTGCGAGGGTTTCTGTGGTCCTGGTACATTTAAATTGGCCATGAACTTTGGGGGTGTCGGAAGTTTTGTTGACTGTCTGCAGGTTCTCCTTTCGTATGTTAAATAAGATCACCGTTTGTTGTTAATCATTTGTTGTTAAATGTTAGGTTTAATGTGAACTATGCAGTTAGGGCTCTAGACTGACAGATGTCTTTTATGCCTATTAAGGTCAACAGGAAATTAAATGAACTTTATTTATTTTCTTATTATCTGGTCCTATTGCACACAATCAATCAGTGCAGAATATTCTCCACACAAAAACGTTTTTCTCATAATATAATATACATGATCCAATCAAATCCCAGTAAATAAAATGAAGTCATCCAACATTATTGCCTACATTAATGCATCACATCGTGCATGTTAAATGCATTGCATATGCACATCCTGACCTTTAAATAAGAAAATAGTATAAATTGCATTACTAATTGCATTTATTTTTTTAACAACAACAACCAATTAAATTAGCCCTTGTGTCTTCTGTATACTGCCATAGATGTTCTTTCAGTTGATATATCTGTGTCCTTTCTTTGTCCTGCCCTTTACCACAAGCAGATGCCTATAGCATGTGTCCCCATGTCTGGTCAGTCGGAGAGGTTTAACGGCCCTCTCAGTCATCTCTGTGATGTTAGGAATTCGTTTTCTGTACAGGGACAGATGCAACAGATGCATTCTAAACATGTTTCCTACATGAATGCATTCTTTTTTTTCTGGAGACTCAACGTTCTCAGTTGTTTTATTTACTGTATGTCTCAGATTTTTCTACTAAGATTCCTATAAAGACATAAAAATAATTGAGTCCATTGTTGAGATACAATAATAGTATAAGAAATAAAGTGGATATGCATATGCTCAAACCATTCAGTTTTGGAAGAATTTGATGCAAGAATACTGAGTGCATATTACATATCAGTTTAAGCACAGTTTGATACATTACTGACATCTATTATTGTAGGAGACTGTAGGAGATGTAAGATTACAGTTTTTTTTTTCTCAAGTGAAACATCTGAGAAGCAGAAGACTTAAGCAAAAGCCCCCTGTTGTACTCCATTTAATCTAATTGATGTGTTGGAGAAGCCATTGAGATTTAAGAGATCTCATTTGTGATTTTCTTTCCTGTGAGACTGTCTCTCAGACATCATTGTGGACAACAGATTTACTCATTGTTGCAAGCAAAGGGGCCTTTTCCTTTAATAAGGGATGCCACAGTGTCACACCATGGGAGAAACTCTGTTTGCGCAGAGGGTGTGCTGTTTGTCTTGGGATTATTTACCCACAATGCACCAGTGGACTTTGGTCTTATTTCTTTATTATGTATTTACCTTCATGTTATGTTCCTGTTTAACGCATGTCTTAGAGTTGTCTGCGGGTTTATTCAGATCTTTTTGGGTGCGATTGCGGTGTGTGCTGATGTGTAATTGATGCTTAGCATGTTTTTTTTATTTTTTATTTGTGACCCTGGACCACAAAACCAGTCATAAGAGTAAATTTTTTTAAAATTGAGACTTATACATCATCTGAATAAATATATACATCATCAGCTGAATAAATAAGATTTCCATTGATGTATGGTTTGTTAGGGTAGGACAATATTTGGTCGAGATACAACTTTTTGAAAATCTGGAATACAAAATACTGAGAAAATCGCCTTTAAATTTGTCCAAATTAAGTTCTTAGCAATGCATATTACTAAGCAAAAATTAAGTTTTGATATATTTACGGTAAGAAATGTACAAAATATCTTCATGGAACATGATCTTTATTTAATATCCTAATGATTTTTGTCATAAAAGAAAAATCGATCATTTTGACCAATACAATGTTTTTTTGGCTATTGCTACAAATATACCCCAGTGACTTAAGACTGGTCTTGTGGTCCAGGGTCACATTTAGATTTTGTTAATTTTGTAATTATTTATTTTATTTACTGTAACTGGTCAACTTTATGTTTTGACTGAATTATTTTAAAGGATCCTGTTATAAATACATTTTAACCGCACAAAAGTATAATTTAAGTCATATAATTACAAAAAATTGAAATGTAAAATATAAAATACAGAAAGAAATAATAATAAAAACTAATAATAATTATATATAGCATGTCACACCACAAGATACCAAACAACTACACAGATAATTTTATCATTGCACAAGGTTGTATTGTTGTGCGCATTGACTGCAAGTATAACTACACTATTATTACTGTGATGACAGCACTGCATACCTTGCTCAAGGGCACCTCAGTCGTGGTATTGAAGGTGGAAGAGAGCGCTGTACATTCACTCCCCCCACATACAATTCCTGCCGGACCTGAGACTCGAACTCGCAACCTTTGGGTTACGAGGCCGACTCTCTAACCATTAGGCCACGACTTATTCCAGCTTTATCAACTAAACATAATTTACACCAGTCTAAATATATTTTTAGATTTAGTAAACTCTGTCATGCAAAAGTGTCTTGCAGGAAAACTGGAATACAACAAATAAAAGTGAGTTATGTTCATGTGGAAATCCGGTTATTCCTGTTGTATGGGATAAAAATAGAAAGAGATCGGATGAGGGTGAGCAGTGAATGAGGGTATGGAGGGATATTAGATCCCTAAGGAGGAGAGGGCAGCAGGGCAGGAGTTAACCTGCTCATTCAGTAGAGGTTAGCATCGGTGAACTGTGACCACATGGTCACTATGACGCTACACTCACATGGCCCAAACCTTTAAAGCACCCACTCAGAGCAGTACAGTGTTTCAAAACCTGAATACAAGGATAGCAATTTTGTGCACTGAATGTCCGCATTGAGCTGCTTTGATTATCATATGTACAATTTGAGTGATCACATGGCTAAATATGCTGTTCGGATTGACAGTTTACTTCATTACTGCTCAGGACTGCTCAGGGAGGATGTGTTGAATACTCAAAAAATGCTGTTCAAACTGTTTCAATTAAAAACACACACAAGGGCAGCGCTCCACAACCTTTTTTTTTATTATAAAACAACAGTAAATACAAGAGTACAGAGAAAGACAACCAGGTCCGGGTTTTCCCTCTGCTAACTCACTGTCGCGCAGCAAAATAGTAATAGTCGATCGCCACCAAAGCATAGTTTTTTTTGCAATAGCAGGGTCTCCAGGAACATGAGCAGAAGCACGACCCTTATCGGTTGCCCAGTTTTATTCACAGTGCGATGGAAAAGAGCCACATTAACTGCTGTATATTAAAACTAAAGAATTTATCAAACACACATTTTCGAAACATAGTAACTACTGAAGTGTGTCAGATTGCAATTATTGCAACACAAGTAGGCCTATGTGTTGCATTCTCAGAGTTACCACAAGGGGTGCTATAGCTCATAATTTTCACATTAACATCTTTTATGGTCAGTTCAGGTCAACTACAGTCAACAGTTTGAGAAGAATCTTTCTAAACAAGTTAGTTAAAGTTAGGGCTGTCGCGATTCGTCAATTTTATTAGACTATTCGAGATGCTTGAGTCGACTAACCGGCAAAATACTGGAAGTGGCGCATTTCACGGACGAGAATCCATAAAACACATTATTAGACTGTTTCCCAAGGCTGCATGATATATTAAACCCATTTAAAAATCATAATTAAGCATAATTGTGAATTCACAAACGCTAAGATGTAATTAATTATATGCAATGCCGTTCTAATACAGTATATGCGTTTTAATTATATACATGCGTGTAGGTTAAGTACATGCGTCACACAGCGGCTCTGTTCACAGTAGTTCCACAGGAACTTGTTATCATTTACATGTGTGGAGCGTCTTAAACTCCATCTCTGCATGTTGTTGTGAGTTTGGGTTTATTATAACGTTCATCTGGGAACGCAACGTGCGCCATTTCATCAGATTTGTAAGGTAAATCATTTATAAATCTACGCAAACTCAGGAGAATACATCGCGGTTTCAAAATAAAAGCTCAAACCCTCACTCTGAGTTTACACGTTTTGATGTCCACATATTCTTTTAATTACAGTGGCTATAGCATTTCTGTCCTAAGGAAATGGCCAAATATTAAAGATTAAGTGGACATTTTAATGAAATGGTGCTTGGTAAATATTAAACAAGTATTAGATCGGGCAGCAATGTGTAACAATAATCATCAGGCCGTTGGCGCCCTCTGCAGGCCTTTGTTGTAATGCGTAATGTACATTAGCTCTATTGTTTATAATACATTATGTATTTTAACAGTTTTGTTCAATAAAACCATATGATTTCTTGCTTTTGATACTTTATTTGAACTAATTATTGCCTCATTGCTATTATATACGTATTTTTAAGTAATTTTAAAGGCTATTGTTCACTTACATCTATTTTTGTTACCACAAAAAAATAAATTATAATTATAGGGCCCTATGAAATTCGTTTTATTTCCAAATTCAGTTTTGCTCCATTTTCATTTTTCTATACTCTGTTTTAATGGTTCCATTAAATTTTAATAATCAAAAGCATCTCCAATTAATTGATTTTATTTAAAAAAGTTTTTTTTCTTTTTTTTTTTTCAGAAATACTGCACATTTTACATTTTTCTCCTAAATAAATTCTGGTAAATAACATTTCTGGTAAATACTCCTTTAAAAAGTGTTTTTTATTATAATTTTATTATTAGTAGACTAGAACACGTGAATATGTTGTCATTCTTATACTATAATACCGAACTTTGATTTCAGTGATTTGGACTATGAGATGGATGCATTTTACTTTTACTTTAAAAAAAGGATTTCATAGAAATTTGGATTTCATTTGGTTTAATAAAATATTCTTAAGTAAAATTGTTGATGTAAATGATGTGAATTTGTGGAAAATGTATCGTTTAGATTAATCGATTAATCGATAAATTAGTCGATAGATTAATCGAAATAAAAATAGTCGTTAGTGGCAGCCCTAGTTAAAGTTAAGAAACACGATAATAGCTAGCTAAATACTAAGCTAGATACCCGAATAATAATAACAACATTATAATGGCACAGATATTTGATATACAAGATAAATCTATCGCCTCCTTGAGTATTTAAGTTTATTACCACCACCGTGACTCAAAAACTCGCAAGTGTGTACTTTGGGATTTTGCTTACAATATGTTGATGTGTAGTGTACGTATAGAACATTTCCTACCTAGTAGTTTACAGATAGTTAAGTTTCGTCTTCAAAGTCACCCACCCATGTACCTCCTCATGACTCTTAGTGCCAAGTGTATCGGTTGCAATGTCATAAGATCTCTCTCTCTCTCTCTCTCTCTCTCTCTCCTTTTCTCTCTCTAATTCTCTCTCTTGCCACAGTGGTGTTTGGTTACGGACATTGTTAAGCCTGGTTACTGATAAACAGGGTGCTTAGTTACCAGCCCCCGGATGGTTGGCTCTTTTCAAAAGGAGAAAAAAGCATTGCCAGGGGAAAGCAGGAACTTGTGTACATTTGAAAAAAATGCAGCCGAATCAGTAGGCAATGCGGAGACATTTCCATAGCCGTTACGAGCACACAATTATTATTGGCTCTCTGTTATTCGGTTGCCCTCTGCCTGTTGTGAAAAACACCGTCCATAAACTGTTTAATGATGTACTTTGTCCACTGCTGACCTCTTTATTAGAAGCAGTGGGAACGCTGCTATGAGAGGCATTTAGTGTTATTGGTTGTCTGATGAATATGCTTGCAGAATATCGTGATTTGGGCTTGTTGTGCTATGTATAATTTGCTCTTTGTTGTCTAGATGCAGAAGTAACTTGATATACAGCAACATACCTCTCATTCCTTACGTAATCTGTGTTGTTCGCCTCGGAAACTATGTAAAATATGAACCAATGACTGCATGAGTGTGTTCATAATAGTTTTCATTCCTAATTAATCACAGCATCAGCAGTTACCACTGTCCGCATACACGCAATTAGAAGACTTCTCCCTACTTCTGAGTTTCTGTTGCAAACGTTTTATTTTGCCTAGAGAGGGATTGAGGTGAAATATCTAAATTAGTAATAATTAATTGAAAAAGTTATGTAGCAATCAGGAAATAAATCAGAATTCATCGGACCATGCAACAACAGCTTGAGGCTGTCTACACTGAAAGCGTCAAAGAGAAAGTTCCAAATCCATTTGTACTGTTGTTGGAAGTAGCACAAGCATGTGGAGTGCATCAGAAATACAACGGGGCATCAGTTTACTGTTTGTGTCTCGACGTGTTGCACTGTGCCACATCCGGTGTAGAGAATATCATGATTATAATGGGTTCTCTTTGATTTAGTCACGCATCCGAAGTAGACACAGTGTTAGTAATTGCTACTAGGGCTTTGCGGGGTGTGGAAATAAATCTAATTTGGAAATCTTTATCAATACCCAGCCATATACATTTAATTGCTTAGAAAAGTAATAGGCCATCTCTACTCATCAAGCCACACAATTTGAAGTAGGCCTATGTCATATCTGTATACCTAATAATGTCCAACATTAATGGTTTTTACTAGGGATGCACCGATACCAATACTGGTATCGGTATCAGGCCCGATACGACTGTATCTGTTTGATAAATGAAGTTAACCAACTAATATTATACATACTCTTTTGGTTTCTGTACCCAATATTTAAAAAAATTACAAATGCAATAAAAATATTGGTATCGGTATTCAGTATCAGCAAGTACCAAAAATAAAAGTATCGGTATCGGGCGAGTACTGCAAAAAGTGGTATCGGTGCATCCCTAGTTTTTACAATTAATGAACATCATTAATAATTCCAAAACAGACTTTTTATATTTTTGTGTGCATATTCTTCTTTGAATGAATATTTATCAGATATCTGAAAAAGTCCCAGAAGTGGTCTTATAACTATTGTCCTGCAGCTCGCTTTTAGGTTTTGATGTTTTAATTGAGTTTTGGCTTGGCCTGTTTCTCTTTTTTTATCTGGTGCTTTACTCCTGTGGAGCGCCATAAACCCAATTCACCGTCATGGCAGCAGACATCCATCTGAGCCCCCCACACCCGTAGTTTTACCACCCCTCTGAGATGAGAACAAAGGTTTCAACACAGTGGTTTCGAGTGGGGGGATCTGGGTGGATTAAGGCCAAGAAGAGGCTCTACAGGGCAAGCCAGGTGCATTTTATTTTTCACCAGACCACAGCGAAGCACTAAGGATTCTTTGCTTGCACACATATGCTGCTCGTTCCTGAGAATTTATTGGGCCGGTTGGACACTTTTACAGGAAGACTAGCTTGTTAATTAGGCTCAGTAGTGACATGTTGGAGGTGCTGGAGGGTAATTTGTGATTTCAGTAATAAGGTGAGAAGAAATGCACATGGAAGGCGGGAAGGGATAGAAAACCAAAGAGAGAAGAGAGAGAAACCAAAAAGCAAGAATTGAAGTAGTTGCCTTCTTACTAGCCCTTTCAAGACCTAAAATACACCTGCTAAATACAGGTGTAGACAGGGTCTAAAGCATTTCGCGGTTGTTCACTTTTGTCCACTTCCAGAGACATTCAAAAAGACATTCAACCAGGGCTGTGTTTCCCAAAAGCATCGTAAGCCTAAGTTGATCATAGCTCCATTGGTTTCAATGGGTCTACAATGTACTTAAGCTTACGATGCTTTTGGAAAATGCAGCCCAGATTGTTTTCGTAGGGGAGATGCTCATGTTGAATCCATTCACACAGCCACAAAAGTCTGCTTACTCTTCGCCTGTTGACCTAATAAGTAATCATTGTGCGATTCCTCAAGTAATTTAAACTTAGCTGCATTGTACCAAAATACACTGCTCTTTTTTTATAATTAGCTTCCTTTCCCAAACGCTCACAATCATTAACCTGGTCATCTATTGTTGTTGCCATCATCAGTAATTTGTTGTTGTTCTTATTTTTTTATATATATATATTTTTTTTTCAACTATGAAACAACGGGCCTTGGCAGTGTTGCTACATTTTGTCATGCTGTACACTGTACACATACCCTAGCATACGCATAAAGACCGCAGAATACTTTGGGCTTAAGAGGGGAGTCTCTCAAGTAAATCCAAACAGAAGTGGTCACAGAAGATGCATTTGAAGTGCATTTTAATGCCAGGTAGAAACAGTATGCACACTAACTTATTACTTGTGATTGGATCACTGGAAACACATCTTAATACCAGATGGAAACAGGGATTTTAAAGACTTGCTACTTATTATTGCGAGTCGGTTATTGGTGGTATTAGGAAGATGGGCAAAGAGCATTTTTTGGATGACTACAGTTACAACTACAATTTTAGTTTTAAAGTAGCACTTAAATACACAAACAAACGATGATATGATGCTTGTAAAATGCTTTATTGCTGTGTAAAAGTGAATCAGTTCAGCGTAGCAGGAGCACAGATATCCAAGGCTCCCGTACTTCTCCTCCCTAAGGCAGGAGAACTGTTGCATTCTTAATTGAAGAAAGAATTCAGGAAGTATCCCTTGCCATCATTCACTCATTTATGAGGTCTGTCTGGCTTTTGTTCTAATTAGGGGCACCGCTCTGTTGAGGACCAGGAAGATGAGAACATTCCTTCCACTTCTAATACACTCCTCTCTGCTCTGATCTACCTTCTCTTTAAGTGGTGGATTCTTTGAGTAGTGCTATAAATCACTCAAGTGTTTGGCCCAGTTAAAGTTTGAAGACTTTTGCTCTGTCACTTCATAGAAAAGCACTGAAAGACAAAAAGACGGTTTTCTTTTGAGGTGAATTATTGCCTCTGTTCATTGTAAAATGCTCTTGTTGGGCCGTGTTGCCACATGTTGTCTTCTACCTGTGTGAGGAGTTTCTTCAAATGGGAGCGAATTAATTTCCTGAAGACGTTGGGTGTGAACTAAAACGACGAGAAATCTTCTCACAGTTATTGCAGTTATCACCGCCAGCTCTTTGCAGGTTAAAGATTTACAGTGCAAAAACCCCCTTGCTTAACAAAGGAGTGTCTTTGGCAGTAGATTTAAATACTGCAGAGTATACTGTAAATATAAGAAACGTTTTTCTAAACAACTTCACAGAGATGAAATCACATCTAGGCTCACATCTCTCTATCTATAGCCTACTCTATAGATGTAAAAACTGACAAGTTAATGGATGTTATAGCAGCTCTTCATCTCACCTTGTTTCTCTTTCAGCCAAACGCCGAAAATGGCGATTAAACTTGCTAGCCAACATGATAAAATAAAATAAAACATTTTAGTGAAATAAAATGTATTTTCCAGTTGGTACTGCAGTACTAATACTTCTGGCCTTAATTATTGGCATAATAATTATATTTTAGTACACAGGTCTTCATATCACATCTCAATATTTGATCATGTTGCACAGTAATATATTTTTGTTGTAATTTGAATGACAGTTGCTGGTCCCTTCTGACATTGTCTTTTTCATCTTTTGCATATTCCTTACTCAAACACATGTAAGCATCCCATGATACATGGGTTATCATCGGTTACATGCCCACAGAGATCACAGGAACAAAGGAGCGTGTTCATGTCCATTGCAGACTGAGCCAGAGCCCTGTCAGTATCTGAGCACTCGACTGCAGAAGGACGCTCTGATAAACACAAGTACCTGGCTGCTAAATAACCTTTAGATATGAGAATCCCTCTGTATCACGTTTCCCCTATGTAGTATAATGAAAATTATTATTGCCAATGTTTACAACTTTACAATAGGCAAAAAAAAGCTCTCATCACTTGATTTAGTTTATGTCTTATCCTATATCTTGTTTCCAGAAAGCACATTTCCCTTACTGAAATACTGATAGGCCTCACTGGCTCTTTTATGTTGACATATGTGTTGCGTTGTTATGATTCAGTCTGGTGCTTTTACCTCAGTGTCACATCGATGAGTTTATTGCCTGAGGGCATGTTTGTATCACCGCATGCCAGCCTACTGTATCACCTGCTAAGCGTTTCAACAGGCCAGCTGCGTATTTAATTTTTCAATATCTGATTTCAAATCACAGTCAGCATTCCAGTAATCCGTAGGGCCCTTTGCCTGAGCAGAGGCCAGCAGATTATAACAGGAAACTTGCAGGAGCAATGTATTCATGGTAGGTGACTGTGTTAGCGTGATTTGGAGATAATGTTTTATCAGTAAAATGAGTCAGGATAGTTATTGATACTTAAGAGCCGAATAAGATGGCATATATGAAAATGGCATATAGTTTCTTACTGGAATGAGTGTCCTGTGACTGTTCTCATGTTGCTGGTCGTTGACCTCTGGCCCTTTTTAATCCAAGTTTGTTCTGCTTGGTTAGGTGAAAACACCTGGTTTGTAGATACCTCTGACTTGGAAGTGACAAGATGTTAATGGATAGAATACAATTGCTTGACACAGACAGCACTATGTTACTGGATTGTAGGCAGTGTTAAAGTGGTCATATGATGTTGCTAAAAAGAACATTATTTACCTTCACGACATGGCGGCGGCGGCAACAACAATACTATAGCGAGAATAAAAGTTACGCCTTCTTTCTTGGCGTGAACATTTGGGCAGCGTTATGCAAGTCTTCCCACATCGTGACGTAGACATGTGGGGGCGTGTTAGAATGAGCCGTTTTAGGTAGGCGTGGTTGACTCTTAACTTTTATAAAGAATATCTCTTTGGATTTGAGACTTTAGTCTTTGCAACTTTACAGATCTTCTTTATGCACCAAGAGCTTGTAACACTCCACAGAGAAAGGAAAAATTGAAATCGCACCATATGACCCCTTTAAAAATTGCAAAAATTTGCTGGATGTTAATTCAAACGTTAAATTGTGCATTACATTATTATGTTTAGTTTGGATCTCACTGAACATTTCATTCACATTTTTTCATGCATTTGTCTCTTGATGAGTATTTTGATTATTTTTCTCCATCTGATTTTGTGATGTGTTTAGAGAATGAGTCTTTTAAAATATATTTGTAACATGGATCGGGACTGTTGTTTAGCCCTCATTAGATGAAGACTGTATGCCGCTCACCAACTTAGACTAATTCAATAGAAAATGAACCATGACACTCTCTGTTAACTCAATAAAGATGGCATTTCCAATTCCCAGTCCTCTAAAACCTTTCCACTAATGCACAAAGGGCAGCACTGTGTGCCTCTATCTTGATGTGATCTGTTGTCCAGAGGAACAGCTCACTATGAACAGTCTGTCAACAATGACACGGGGACAGATGAAGAATCTAGAAGCAATCAAACTATTAGTTCCTTAAAGGGACCCAACAGTACCTTTCCTCTTCTCATTGCATGCTAAAAGAGACTGAGAACCTGACTGCAGTTTAACAGGAGCAGTGAAAGTTGTCTGTGTCCTCATTTTATTTGTGGTAGAAAAAAAGAGAAATAGAAAGTGAATGTAAAAAGTGAAGTGCTGTTTGATTGTCTTTTTTGGGAATGAGTAACGTTACTCCGTGAGAAATACTTATCCGAAGGGTTGTATCATGTTGTCATAACACGCTGAACATGTTGAAAACAAACAGGCAACCTAAGAACAGGTTGGTGCAGTGTACCAGAAGTATAATGAGCCTGTTTCAAAGATAGACTGACTACTGAAAACCCATTCCAGTAGTCTGTCAGACTACAAATCCATTTCAGTAGTCTGGAAGCTAAAGTGACTACAAAAAAAATCAGTTCAGGATAAAATTCAGTTTAGCAGTCTGAATACTAAATTAACTACTGAATCAACTTCAGTAGTCTGAAAGCTTAACTAACTCTAGACAGAATACTAAAAATCCAGAAAAACTGTATACCAACTACTAAAGATTCAGTTCATCAAAAATCAATTTCAGTAGTCAGTCTGCAGAACTGAACACTAGAATAAGTCCTGAAAATTTTAATTTCAGCAGATTGAAAGCTAAATTAACTACTAAATATACATTTCACTGAACCCTAGGTTAATTAATGTCAATATTCTGAATGCTAAATTGAATACTGATTAAGATTAAGCAGTCTGAACATGTAACTGGCTACTAAAATTTAGTTTAGTAGTCTGAACACTAGACTAACTGGTGAAAATCAACTTCAGTAATCTGGCAGCAAAATTGAACGCTAGTTTAAGTACTGAAAATTCATTTCTGAACACTAAAGTACTGAACCAGTTTCAGTAGTCTGAAGACATAGCTAACTACTGAAAATTACATTTATCATCTAAACGTCAAGATAACTACTGAAAATACATTTTTGTAGTTTGAACAATAGACTAACAAGTAAAAATCCATTTTTAGTAGTCTGGGAACTTGATTAACTACTGAAAATTCAGTTCAGTCTGACAGCTATATTGCAAAATTAATTTCAGTATTTTGAAAGCATCGTTAACTGCTTTTTGTAGTCTAAACTGAAGATCCATCTTAGTAGTTTGAACAATAACCAGTAAAATTTCATTTCAGTAGTCTGAAAGCTAACTACTAAATATAAATTTCACTGAACCCTAGTTTAATTACGGAAAAAATATGTCAGTATTCTGAATGCTAAATTAAATACTGAAGCGGTTTAAGCAGTCTGAACACATAACTGGTTGATAAAATTTAGTTTAGTAGTCTAAACACTATTAACTACTGAAAATCCAGTCAGCAATCTGAACACTAGACTAACTAGTGAAAATCCATTTCAGTAGCATGTACAGTAAAAACAGAGTCTACTTTGAAATCAACCCACCCCCTGCACTCCAGGACTGTTCCCACTGCACCCAGGTCTGTATTGTAATTCCACCTGTTACAGGCTGGAGAGATGTACTCCTGCAGTCTGCCCACCTCCTCCCTCTTCCCCAAGATGAATAAAGTCTGTTGTGTGCATGCGGCCCTTCTCTAAAGTGCGTCCATATGAGAGCCGACTAATCCCAACAAGCCAAGCAGAGGCATGCATCGCTTTCTATGGTGAGTGGAACAGGAAAAGACACCATGACTCCAGCCGCCCTCACTGTGTTTCGAGGATGTTGAGTTGGACAAGACTACCTTTGGCAGCAATGTGTCCCTACTGTCACCCACTCTTGATGTATAAACAAGAGAGTTTTCAAAGTCAGCATGAAGCACTCTCTCAAAACTCAAGTGTGCCTCTCTGGGAACTGAGCCTGCTTGTGGCTACTGTAGGCGCCTGCACTTTATTCTGGCTCATCATCTCTTTTCTCCACTATCTATCTTTCATCCCTCTCTCCTTAGAGCTGTTACAGCAGACATCTACACCCAGACGCCCTTATCGGTGCTGGATTAACATGATATGTTAAATGGAAGCGGTTCTTAAATGTTTAGGGAGATTGACAGTAATAGACTTTAGTTAGACTAGATACTCTATTTAATTTGAAGCAAATTAAAATTGCTTTAATGCTAAAACTGAAATTGCACAGTTTATGTTGTCAATTTTTTTGTTTTTTTTTGGAACATTTCACTGTTTCACCTTTTGAAAGACTAACAATACATTGTACATTGGCACCCAACATTACACCATATTAAGCTTTATTTAAGAAAACACAAGCAGTTGTTGTAAAACATAAATTGCATAAATTTTAGGGATGCACCGAAATGAAAATTCTTGGCCGAAGCCAAAACCGAACAAAATTAAACACTGGGCCGAAGGCCGAATACCGAACACGTTTTTTTTTTCACCATTGCATAAATTAAATAGCCAAAATGTGTTTTTTACTGTTTTGTCTTGCTTTTCAAAGAAAAAGTCCTTCAAAGTGCTTATTTTTTTATAAATGTTTCTAATTGCAAATTTGTGAAGATGTTTGTCGCACGTATCGTGTTTTCACATGCCTTGTAAAAATTCATAAAAGTGTTACTGAGCAACTGAATAGTATCACTGTTTAAGCGCAGATTTTCCTTGCGCTTTGGAGTGAATGAAGCATGGCTAACAAGCAGATAGTGCCGCAAGCTCGTGCAGTGCTGTTTGAATACATGCAATTCGTGCGTGTATTTTAGAAAACATAACATTTTGCCATTTCGAGATTTCAATCATCATACAGTAACGAGCAACAACCAGCCTTTCCTCTTCTCATCAAAGACATGCGATGCGGGACTAAGCAGTCTTTCGCTGTCAGTGCTTGTAGTGATTTTTGTGCCTTTCTTGGACAGTTTTAACACTGCCGACATGTTTGCTGCATTAGTGTGTGCCTCTATTTGATCGCGCCATGTCATTGTTCGGTACAATTTGATGTACAATTTGACAATTTTGATATACTTATGAAAATTGTTTCAGAATAAATTTAGAATGCAAAAAAAAAATCATAGTAAATAGTCACTGTTAAATAAATTATTGCAGAATTATTTCAATATGCTTCCTGTGGAAGTTGTTCATTTAACAATGGCTTTACAAAGGATTTACTAAGCAATTTGTACCTCTAGTGTTTCACAAATGTGGCCCTATAAATGGACTGCACTTGTGCCACTCACAGCCTCATGATTATTCGAATCATGAATTTAGTTGAAATGAATACATTCAAACGAACATTTGAGAGATGCACCGTCCTATAATTGCTCTGTAACTTCCAGATGCGTCTCCACCAACAATCAATAGCCTTTTGATTCTCAGTGCATTCGTCCTCCACTCAGCTCCATCTGTTGGTTTTGAAGCAAGAGGAGGTGGTGATGATGTCAATGAGTTGTAATCTCGTTTTACCCATTCATTAAACGCCTGGTCCCATCTGGCCGACGGAAACACCGAGTACATCTAACAACGTCTCGCCCTGATATTCCCTGCAGTGAGGGCCAGAAGGGTTCAGAGACGGGGTAAGGTGTGAAATTGGAGGTTTTGTGTGTGTGTGTGTGTGTGTGAGAGAGAGAGTGTGAGTGAAGAACCACCCCAAACACAACAACCACAAACATGTTTGAACATGGCCCTCAAAACCTTGCATAAAAGCAACCTCATCTATCTAACCCTTTGTCAACAAAAGCTTGGCAATGACAAGTGAAGTCCTTATCACAAAAACTGATTAATTTCTCTTGACAAAGACAATTACAGCCAGGGTCGTTTTCTGGAAGGCCAAGAATGTTTTCTTGCCTCTCTCAGTGTCATTATTCCAGTTAACCAATGACTCTGAGGCGTGTTTTTATTTGAAACACCTTGAGTACTGTGCAAAGTACCAACAGAAAAACATGCAAGTCTCATTCATGGCTTTATACCACCTACTACGCCTAGCAACTGTCCCAATGTTGCGTCTCTGTAAGGGCCATTTTGACTGTAATTTAACATACATTTTAGTATGGATGCACAATCTTTGTGTAGCAAATATTAGCTTTTTCTTAGTACTTCATTGAATACAACCTTATTGATATTCATCAGTTCATCGTTTCCCATAGCTCATTGTGATTCTCATGCCAGCAGTGCATGTAGAGACAGGTGCAGGTGTTTAGATCAGTCTGAGGGGCCCGTATGGAGATCACGTCAGCATTTCACCTGTTCACACCTGCGTCTGGACTGATCTTATATACCGTCTTTCATGTCACCCCACATTCTCCACTTCTCTGGAAATCACTGTTTCATTGTTATCTGTACTATTTTTATATTAATGAAAGCAATTAATATTCCAGTGTAGGAATTCTCATAATGTGCCATGTCATGAAATGTCAGATTTTGTGTCTGCCAAAAGCTCAGCTAAGTAGGAAATATTATTTGGGACAACAGTGGTCATTACACAAAAATATATAGAATTCCTGATCAACCAATCATAGCAAGTATTATAGAGAGATGTGCAAAGAGTTTGATTATTATGCACTTTAGAACATTTGTCAGTTCGGTAAAATGCACAAATACAATTGAACTTAATTTTTAAAACTTTAAAATAAATAAATACATACATACTGTACATAACAATTCTTATACGTTCCATATGTCTTTCTTCCGCTCTGATCTAGCCTGTCTTTGCATTGTAGCACTTCTCATTTTACAGCTTGTCTAGGACAAATCACTTGTTGTGTTCCTTTTGTGTGAGTCACTTTTGATAAAAAGTGTCAATGTATTCTTCTCAGCATATGCAGTGGCACAAAAACCATGGTACAATTTATTGTCGTATGACTGCACATTTAAACATCTCGATTTGCAAGCAGTGTTATATAAAAATCTTGTATATAAATCTTATATAAAAGTGCAGACACATGGCAGTGAATTGCAATATTTGATTTACTGGTGTATTGTATTACACATAAAACAGATAATAACAAAAAGTATTGTAATTTCATACACCGGGATACATAACAATTCACACCCTGAGTATGAGTGTGTGTATTTATTAGAGCAAGACAATAGAAAGTCACATGGTTTTGCCTCACCGTACCTAAAGCAGGTCACTGAGTTGTAGAGATGGGAGGGATTCATGGGCGGGATCTTCAAGTGTTATTGGCTCAGTGGGCGGCACTTTTGCTTCCTTTGTTATGATTCAAACTTGAGGGAGGGCTGTAGAATGCTGACAGTCACATTGGCACAGAAACTGATTTTCATTGGCTCCTGAAGATGTGTACCTCACCTACAACAGCTAAAGCTACACTCATTTAATGACTTGTTTTTAACATTGCCCGGGGCAGCATCTTGTAATGAAAGACCGTGTTTGTTTACTTGTATGCCTAATTTAAGATGGGAACATCTATAGAAATATCCCTGATTTTGAACTGTTTTAACCACAAATCAAGCAAAGCTTTTTAGGATGAGCAATGAGGGTTTTCTTATCTTGCATACCAGTTGTTTAGTCATCCTTTGCCAAAAGAGGAAAACTCATTTCATGCCAGCCTACCCCTGACACACTCTGAAACACACTGCACTGTCCCTCTGTCCTGTTTGTGTCAGATCACTGCTCTTTGACCGGTGTGGATAATGACAGGGAATGCTAATGGCAGAGTTTGTTATCCCATGTTCTTCGTGTAATTACATTAGTCAGCTTGAGTTACACAAGACACCGGTCCAAGAGGAAGAAACCATTATCAATCATTTTGACAACAGCAGGCATGCTGGGATATTCATGGCTTTTTTCCAATACCTGTGATAAGATGAAGTGTGAGGCATATCGCGCACTTAACAACTTCAAGTTAAACATCAACATACACCACACTAACACTATTAAATTAAATGTATTTTGTTTATCTGAATGTTTGTGAATACAGTATGTGTGTATAATAATAAAGGTTATCATACTGAGACAGTTTGTTGCAGGCTCATAAAGTTTATACTGTTAGTTCATAAACTAATATGCTTATTTTTGATTTGTGCTATCATGATTAATGATATATTGTACTTTCATAGACTGTGATTTAATTCTTGTGTAGAAATTATGATACCAGTTTACAAACTTGAATAATCAATGAAGAAATTTACATTGTCATGCTGTAAAGAAGTACACTTATTTTTATTTATTTACTAACATACACATGTATAGTTTATCTAGTGTGTTATTCAATATCACATTTAAAGTCAACCAGACCTTTGCCTGGTTATTGACAGCAACATAACTTTACATTGATACTAAGTGAACAGCTGACAGACTAAATATATGCTGGTCTGCAATGTCAGGTGGAAAAAAATCAGGAAAACACATTCCTTTTTTGTACTTTTGTACAAAACTTGTGAATACTGACAGGATATTTTAATGTAGCGAGTGGGTTAAACTAAGTAAGAAGACAAACACTCTTTAGAAGAAATCTAGTGAAAATTTCTGATGACTTTTAATTATTTTTGTGTAGTTTGGAATCAGAGCAAGAGCTCCCGGTGATGTCGATGATAATACAGTGTTTAAAAACACATTTCCCCACCCTGAGAGAAAAGACCTATTTGTTATATCCATATTTAATCTCAGAACAGCACAAAAACTATAAATATGAAATTACTGTTTTGTTAGGCTGGGTGCCAGCAGACGCTTTCATTAGCATCTTGATGCTCAGATGTCACAACCAAGCTCTTGAATTTGTTGCTCATTTGAAACACAAAAGCCGAAAGAGAACAACCATAAATCTGATTGAATTAGAAATGGCATGTAATCAATGAACAAACTGTATCAGGTTCAGCCTACAACTTATAGTCAGTGCAGTGTGCTTATGTCATCCTGCACAACTTTAGTAGACCAAAAACAGTGCACTACATACCAGAAAGAGTTGTGAATGTGACCCATTTACTGGGAATGGTGACTGTCCCACACCCCCTTCTCTTGTGATTTATGGCGGTGATATAATTTAGAGGCACATAACTCAGCCCAAAGACACATGACACCTCCATATTTGAAAGGTCTTAGCCACATTGTTTTGCCGGGGGTATTAATTGGATATACCACCTGTTATGCAGTTGTTCCCTTGGCAAAACAGAACAGCCAGTGTGGTACTTGTGGGAGCTTCCTGTCAAATCCATCCTCTTCACGTGAAAATTGTGAGATTCAGATCAGATGTATGGCTATGCAACTTAAGACTGCTTTAATCGGACCTTGACTATATTATCACAGACAGTACTCCAGGCAACTTTGTAATGTAGTGCAATGTTATTACTTTAATATTCTGTGTGTTATATTTCTACACTTTGTGAAGAAAAAAAAACTGTTTTACAGATGTTTTACAGAAGAAAGTAATTTAGGTTTGAAACTACATGAGGTTGAATACTATCACTTTAACTTTGATTTGGAAATGAGTGAGTTTTACAGTGTAATGTTACAAGCAAAATAAGAAAATACATCATTTTTTGTGCACTTGTGCTGAAAGTGTAGCAAAAGTATGGCCAGTGTTGCATAAAGGATTGTTGTCTGTTGCTAAGCAATTCAGCTGCCCATTGACCTCAGTGATATATGCTTTAAATCAACAATGTGGAAGCAACTGTCCTAGCCTGAAAGCGTATACTTGCTAAACATTGTCATTGAGTGTGAAACTCAGTAGTTAAAGTCATGTACAATCCCATAATAAGTATTACAAACATTTTTGTACTTTTGAGGAAGAAAGCATTTACAGTGTTTTACGGTTGTCAAGTTTCCATCATTTCTGAGGTTTTTATAGCATTAGTTCCAACAGAGCAGATGAGTTTGTGTCCTGAAGCAAGATACCAAGATGATCTGTCTAATTGTGGTGCAACTTTGTAGTAATCCTGTCTGTTAACATGCTTTCTTCTCCAACCCAAAACAGTATTTACACTTTCTTAGTGTGAAAAGAGAATACTGTTATCTTCCGGAAGTAGCTGACTTACACCTGAAGCATTTCAAAATTCCAGCATTCTAAGACTAGAGGCAGGTTGTGTTTTCATGGAATGTGAAACTGATTTATTAAGAGGTGGTTGTTTTTTGTCATTTTTAGATGGTATCCACCAAGTGACGGCCTTCTGTACTCTCCGTGTGACCATCATCACTGATGAGATGCTAACGAACAGCATCACTGTCCGTCTGGAGAACATGTCCCAGGAACGCTTCCTATCACCGCTACTCTCTCTGTTTGCTGAAGGTGTGGCTGCGGTCCTCTCAACTAGTCGAGAAGGAGTTTTCATCTTCAACGTCCAGAATGACACAGATGTCAGTGGCAACATCCTCAATGTCACCCTCTCAGCCTCGCTTCCTGGAGGAGCTCCTGATCGCTACTTCCCTTCGGAAGAACTTCAGGAGCAAATCTACCTGAACCGAACTCTGTTGCAGAAAATCTCCAGCCAAAGTGTCCTTCCATTTGATGACAACATCTGCTTGCGGGAACCTTGCGAGAACTACATGAAATGCGTCTCTGTATTAAAGTTTGATAGCTCTCCACCTTTCATAGCCTCTGATACTGTTCTCTTCAGACCAATCCATCCAATTAACGGCCTGCGCTGTCGTTGTCCGGCCGGCTTTACCGGCGACTACTGTGAGACTGAAATTGACCTGTGCTACTCAGGTCCATGCCGCAACAACGGCCGCTGCCGCAGTCGAGAAGGAGGGCTTTCGCACCGGAGGAACTTTTTCATAGTTCCTAGAACTATTGGCAAAAGTATCCGCTTTTTGGCATGTTCACACCGCAGGAACTAGGAACGGTTTTAGTTCTAGGAACTCAGTTTGAGGGAACTAAATGAGTTCCTACTTCAGAGTAGAGTCTAAAACAGTACTATGGGAACTACCAGTGACGTAAGTGTATGCTGATTGGCCAAACGCATACAAAACATCGGCTACACCTGGCATTTTTAAAAAGTCATGTAAACATATTTACTCCACGAACATGGAAAACAGCTATCTGTTGTCTGCAGCTTTGTGTTCTTTTCTCAGTGATAAGTTACACTGCAAGTTGTCATAGGAAATTTTGTCAGATTTTTGTGGGCTTTCAATCACGTAAATTCTGCATTTACATTCCATCTCCGTTATCACAAATCCCATGACACATAACAAAAACAGCTCCGATCATGGCATCCTCTACTCAACTGGCTGTTGACGATGTAAATAAATGCCATGCATAAACATGTCACTATCGGCTGCTTCAGAGTTCCTGCTGCCGGTGCGAATGCAAGCAGGAAAATGGCCCAAGGGGGGAATTGGTTCTCTATGAACTACCCTGCTGGCTAGTTCCTATAACTGAATTCCTAGAACTACGTGATGCAAAAGCCCCTTATGTAACCCACCTGTCTGTAATTTGCAAGTAATTCTGTACACCTTGATTATTTCACTTTCTGTTCACAAGTTTACTTTACTTCCGATAATCCTGTGCAGGTGAGAACTGTGAAATAGATGCCCACTCTGGTCGCTGTGTCCCCGGGGTATGTAAAAATGGAGGTGAGTGTGTCAACCTGCTAGTGGGCGGCTTTACATGCAACTGCCCCTCTGGAGAGTATGAGAAGCCTTTCTGTGAGATGACGACACGCAGCTTTCCCGGACAGTCCTTCATTACCTTCCGAGGCCTGAGACAGAGATTCCACTTCACTGTCTCCTTCATGTAAGTGATGGGCTGTAATTGACAAGAAAATTGTTTATGACCTCTGTGTCATGCCCCTGTTTACCTTTTTGTTACACTGACACGTCTGCCAGAAGCTTTGCATGCTGTAAAGTGTAATTTGTTGAAGAGGTTGCATAAGGAGCCCTTGAGCTCTGTCTGGCTGTGCGGCATGCCTGGACTTATCTTCTACACATTCTGGGTCATACATGGATAATCCTGATGTCAAGCTCAAATCAGTTTTGCCCTTTCTTTAGAATATATTTTTAGCCTATTAGCTGTTGGATTTATAAAGCTAGAAAGACATATGGATAATTTGTTTAAAACCGTTGTATAGTTGAAAATTAAGGTTCTGATTTATTAAGTAACAAATATTGAGACAGGGTCACTAGAGAAATATTTGGGCTCCCGTGCTGAGTAAAAACAGGAAGGGCTACGTGTTGAGAGAGCGCTATCTGTGTTTTTCTTTATTTGCATCATCTTCCTGGAGAGCAGCTGGTCTCTGACTCCTCTGCCCTCTGTGCCACGGCCCAGGCATGATAGAGGTGGGATGTGCCGCCCAGGGCAGAGGAACCACTTCCTGTTTCTGGACCACTGGCCTTACGTTCACTTCCTCTCAGATTTTTTTCCCCTTTCCTCTCTTGATTAATAGATGTTATTTCTTCTGTCTGGCTTGGAGGTTTCTTGTAGCTCTCTTGATTTAGGTCTTGAATTCTAACAAATGAAAAGTGCACTCAACCTTAATAGATGTAAAGATTTATGAGGGGTAGTGTAAACATTCAATAAAACCTGTAGTTCTGGTTGTTCTGATCAATGTTTTTTTCTGTCCAGGTTTGCCACAAGAGAGAGAAACGCCCTTCTTCTCTACAACGGTCGTTTTAACGAGAAACACGACTTCATAGCTGTGGAGATCATTGAGGAACAGATTCAACTCACCTTCTCAGCAGGTATGACAGTCCTACCACTGTTACGATTGAGAAGCCGGTAACACTTTAGTATAGGGAGCAATTCTCACTATTAACTAGTTGCTAATTAGCATGCATATTACTAGCATGTTGGCTATTTATTAGTACTTATAAAGCACATATTCTGCATGACCATATTCTTTATTCCTAATCCTATCCAATACCTAAACTTAACAATAGGGCTGCACGATTAATCGCATGCGATATTTAACGCGCATCTTGTCAGTAAAGACGGTTAAATATCGCAGGCGATTAATCGTGCAGCCCTACTTAACAACTACCTTTCAAAGCAGTGAGTATAAGTTTATTGAGGAAAAAGTCATAGTTAATAGTTAATTCATAGTTCAGTTCAACTGTTGTTATGGCAGAGCAACAATTTAAGGAGGGTTTTACAGAGCATGTTAGATAAAGTTAGCTAAATTGTCAACATGTTTACAGCTAGCTACATGAATAAAAACCATCATTTTAATGGCACAGACATATGAAGGTAACTTTATCGTCCCCTTGAGTACTGAAGTTTGTTACAACAATAGTAACACACATTAAGCATGTACAAAAGGATCATGCGCTTCCAATATGTTAGCCAAGCAGTCACATATGCTTTTGTGTATTCATATAGAGTTTGTTGCTGTCTGTATGTCATATTCACTCCTGGGACAGCAGACAGTAGCGTTGACAATATACGGTAACATGAGGTGACATCATGCTGCGTTAAACAGCTTGTTTTTGTAGCCATGTGTTACTTACTGTAGAGAGAGAATTGCTTTAGGTGAATGTGTTTACGACAAAAGATTTATAAGTTGTAAAGTGTCTGAACGTTAATGAGGCTATGCAGTGACCCCGATGGTCTTTCCAAATGTGTCCATGCATGTGTAGAGGAAGACACACTAACACACACACACACACACACATACTTTCGCTCACAGGTGGTTATAAATAACACAAGATGAGCACATCCCTATAATGGGACTGTTGATCTTATAGCACACATAAATCTTTCCCAGACAAAGAGAACAATGCTGTGTCATGCTGTGGAGCCTGTTTTACATGCTGTAACCCATGACATTTGTTCTTTTGACCATTTCAGTAGTCCGGCCCACCATTCTTAGTTTTTCAGTGATTAAAGGGTGCAAGGGTAATAAACAAAGACATTAAATTAATATATAGCTTAGACGATGTTGCAGTTGTTTACCAATGAGGCTACAATGATTGGTTGTTCTTTACTGATTCTTTATGAATACCAGTATGGCTCCTGCCTTGGGTAAATATTCCTCTAAACCCAATGTACATTTTTGCTCCCCTGCCCTTTAAATGAACTCCATTGATGAGAGAGAATATCTAAACATGATTAATAGTTGTTATGTTAGCAGCTTTGTGCTGTAGCCACTAAGTGATTTTATATTGGAGCAGAGGTGACAAAGCCATAAATTATACAAGAAACACCTTTACCGCATACCAAAACACACTCTTGGATATCTGTTTTTATTTTATACTCATAATTGTAACATGTACATTTGTAACATTTGAAGTAAAGTCTTTACCAACTTTTCCAACTTGCACATAATTAAGATGCACTGTTAGAAACTAACTAAATGTATTTTCCTAAATTTGTTCAGACAGCAAATTTGAAAAAGATTCACAGATTAATTTGAGCCCCTAATTTTTTGCTAAATATTTAATAGTTTTCAACATAACTAAAGTTGTTATATATTTATATTACCACTTTTATTAGTCGTATTTAGTGTAACTTTATTTCAATCATGACAACTCTCTGAACATTTTAGCATGGTGATGGATAAGACAGTGGGAATGTATTTGGTCTTGGTGGAACAGATCTGCTACGCTGCTGCTGAATTGCTGCTGCTGTTGGTTATTGCTGTAGTTGTAGATTATTGATGCTGCTGCAAGCAAGTACAGTGCATATGGCGATACGGTACTGTGAGTATTTAAGACATACTGCTGCTGCACAAATAGCATATAAAATAACCCCATAGCAGATCTATACAGGTGGAGCTGGGGAAGGTGGAGGGTTTCAGAGAACTCTGAAAGCGTGCTGCAGGAATCTCAAGTGAATGCTAGCCAGCCATATAAATGCAAGGCAGTAAGCTCATTGGCTGCATATGCAGCATGAACCAATCAGCTTGTGCCAAGTCGTTTAACTCTCTGAATATCATCAGTTACGTTAACACCCAGTCAGAATGCGTCATCTAGAGTTTCATGACTGAACTATATATTTGTTCAAGTTTCCTATATAAATAGCTTAAGTGTAGTTTGCTGCAAGCTAACTAATTTTTTTAAAAGCCTTGAATATGTTACGCAACTTTAAAACTGTATTTTGCCTACTCATAATTTAAAGTAGCTTACATATACAATGCATATGCCTTACTCTTATCATTCAAATTAATATTTTTGTTTCTTGTCTTTCTCTCCTAGGTGAGGCTAAAACAACTGTCGCACCTTTTGTACCAGGTGGAGTTAGCGATGGCCAGTGGCATTCGGTTCAACTTCACTACTACAACAAGGTAAGCCTTTTAAATGTTGGAACTGAGTTGTTACTGAAGATACTCGCTTATCCTGGAAAAAACAGGACAAGTTATAGTTGTTGTTTATTCCCACGATGGTTTTCTTACTTTCCACTTGCATCTGACCTGAGGAAGACAGGAGATTATTTAATAGCAGTTATCGGATTCTCCATGTTTGACTTGCATTGCATTTCACTCAACTGGAGATTGTTTTCAAATGCTTCCACACCCAAAGGCAATAGCATGTTAGCACGACATTGCATAATTAAGTCTAAATGCACTTGCTAGCATGTTTTTGCATGCGTTGCTTACTCTTGCGCAAAGAGATTATGACTAGAGTTTATCTAGTGTTGCCCTCTCCATGTGACAGTGTCAAAAAGACAATCTGCTAACTGGAGGCCACAAGATTTGTGTAAAGCTTCAAAAAAACTAATGCACATGGGTAACAAAAGACACAGTCGTCTTTATTTCTGTCCTGTGATTCTCGACTCTTCCAAGCCCAGAACATCCGAAACTGAATATGCCATTGTGATGTGCCAGATGTCTTCCTGCTTGTAAGAGACTCCAACTTGAGTTTCATAATCCTGCTTTAAAGATTGTTTTCCACATATTCTTCAAGCATATCCTTGTACTCGTATCGTATAAAGTGAGCAGTAATTGGGGATGAAAACAATGATGAGGTCTTGGATTTCAAGGGAGATGTTTTAATAGAGGCTAATGCAGTTTTCTGTAATGGCATTAGTTGATGAAGATATTACAGACTAGTGTATTGTTGGATCTTTCTAAAGATACAACAACAGAAGAATTTAAGTTCTTTATAACCCTGTTGAATAAAAAAACGGCATATGCTGGTTAGGTATGTTTTGAAGCATGGAAGCTGGTTTAAGCTGGTCCTTAGCTGGTCATGAGCTGGTTTAAGCTGGTCCTGAACTGGTTGTAAGTTGGTTGTGAGCTGGTCCTGAGCAGGAACTAATTGCTTAGGACCAGCACAGGACCAGCTTAAACCAAGCTTACAACCAGCTCAGGACCAGCTTAACCCAGCTCAAAGCAGCTGCCATGCTTCAAAACATACCTAACCAGCATATGCTGTGTTTTTTTTTTTTTTCAACAGGGAAAGCAATTTAACATTTTAAAATTCAATTATTATTGTTTTTTGGAACATGCATTTGAGCAAACTGCATATTAAATTACGAGTGTTTGTAGTACAAAAATTAATGGTACATTGATTTTCAAAGCATCTGGACTTGGCAACCACACAATGCACCACAACATAATGTGAGAGAGTTTTGGACCCGTTTAAGCACCAAAAAAATCTAGTTTAGTATGCAGTGTAAATTGTTCACTACGCAGTATACTATTTGTTATGCAGTATTTGTTTTTTTGTTGTGATTGAGCACATGCTAGTTTGAAGAACTCTTATGCCCTGCCTGAGTTGCTATTGGTGGAACACACACACACGTTTACAAGGCGCACTAAATAAACACAACTCATAGTGGGTGCCGAGAAGGTGTTAGACCACCAGCCAAGGGGGAGTCCTCACACATCGCTATGTCAAAAATACTCCACCTGCTTCCAACACACACAGTAAAAAGTCACAGGGAGGCCAGAGACGCAGCAAGTGTGTGACAGCCTGCAGCTGTTGTCGAGTGTGCGCAGTGATTTACCATAGTGAATTGTTTAAACACACACACATTGGCACAGGAGAGCCAGTCTCTGTGAGAATAGCCAACAGTATGGTCACGTTTGGAGTTGGAGGTGAAACTGTCCCGAGCCATGTCTCGTGGAGTGTGAGAACTGTCAGGATTGGGTATACTGTCCAGATCTAAAGACATTCCTCCACAATCAGTTAATGCTTTCCCTGATTATCACTTCCACACAGCACCAGAGAGAGGTCTGTTGGGATTTCAGAGGATTTCAGATGGAATCTGCTCATACTTTCACAACCTTTTAAGGTACCGCTGCATTTAAGGGAACTTATAGAAAGACAAAGTGTCTTACTCATACCTAATGTCCAGTGCTTAATTTATGGGGTCAGAGGGTGAATATATAAAAGCCTGTGGGCGGCTACATAGTAGAGTTTATGCTGTGTCAAAAACCACTGCAAATACATTCATTTCAAAACGGATGGTGTGTCAGAAGAAAAATGTGTTTGTGAAGGTGACGCTATGTAATGTGACCAAAATGTTAACTTTTAATTCACAAACACACGTTTGCCCAATAAGAATTTAAGAGAAATGTTGACTAACTTTAACCCATTTGCTGGACAAACTTTTTACAAACTGTTGCACCGCCATGCCAGACTTGAAAGACAAAACTGACCACAGAAAAAGACAGTCTATATTAATTCTGGCTATAGCAGCCCTTGTGGCAATATTGAGAATTGCGATCTGACACCTTTGGGAGGAATATGGCTTCATTGTGTTTCTGTTTTTAGACATTTCAGAGTTTTGCTAAAGAGGTGGGGTGGGTTCTGTTATCAATATGACAGCAATCTATCTGTCTGATGGTGTGCGAATAGATGCTTCACTGATGATGTCACAATAAAGAAGGTAGAAAAAAAAAAACATTTTGAAAATTAAAAAGTTCTATTTTACTTAAGGGGTTGAAGAGTGAGGTATGTTTTTATTTACAAATTTGCATTGCATTTAAACAGTGTAAAACCAACATTTGACCATTAAACATGGTAATTTTTAGGCAAGATAAAATATTTTTATGATACCTACGATTAAGGCAGTCCTGGAATGCATTGTGATGAGACCAAGATGGTGTAACAGTCACGTGAAATGTTGTTTATAAACATTAGCCGCTTTTCCACTATCGGGCCGAACGGTTCTAAGAACTGTCAGGTAACGGCACGATTACAAACCGTTCTCGGTCCGGTATTCTCGGCACGGTTAGACAACCGTGCTGAGCCGTGCTGGTAGAGTGCGTGTGCGTGACGTCGCCACTCAGGATCTGTCACTTGTCTGTTGCCTGGCTGCTAGTTTCTCCGTAGCTTGCTAAGCACGCTATTTTGAGCAATGTAAACACAAATTAGTAATAAAATCTAAAGAAATTTCTGATCATCCTCCATAACGCGGTGGTTATTTACATTTCATATCATATGTAAACACTTGTGTTACCACGGCAACGACTGACGCATTTGAATTGCATTCCAGAGAGATCCATTATCAGCCCTGCAGTGGAAAACGAAACCATAACTGTACCGGCCGGCTCGGATCGGCGCGGAATGGAACGGTTATCCAAAGAGAACCGTTCAGCGCAACGGCTATTCTTTATTTCATTAAGTTATCCTATTAGCCTATTTCATTAAATTAGCCAAATAAGCCTATTAGAATGATTTCTGAAGGATCGGGAATAAATTAAACTTTTAAACATATTAAAATAGAAGTTGGTTGTTTTTACATTATAATAATATTTAACAATATTGCTATTTTTACTGTATGTTTGATCAAATATATGCAGTCTTGGTTGAGCATAATTAAAAAATCATCCCAAAAGGTAGTGTACTGTACATTTTATGATTATTAGAGTGTGCAAGTGTAACGACATCAGACTATTGGAATCCATGTTCAAATCATTGCGTGCTTCTGTATTTACAGTGACTGCACTGTAGTTCTCACAGTTAATTTCAGACCTTTCAATTTTCCTGTAGCTTAGAACTGGATTCCAGCTTAGTGCTCATTACATGCTGGATATATATCACAGACACTAATCTAAATTCCCAGACATCCCAATATAACTCTAACTATTATTCACTTATGAGTTTCAGCTGTTAAGACAATGCAGGATATTTTTGTATGTAGAGAATATTTTATGATGATTAATTTTAATACTCAAATAAATGTAGTTTGGCCTTGTGGCATTGCTATTTTGTAAAAATAATAAACATCATGTGTGCATCATGTACTAAATAAAAACATAAAACCTGATTCAGAAAACCTGAATTCAGTTCAACTTGGCTTAATTTCTGAATCTCTTTTAAGAATGAGATCAAAGCACAGTGGTTCACAAAGCAGCTTAACAGGGTGGCAGTACTTAGGCCCACAGTGAGTAAATAAAATAAAAAAATATGGTAAAGTATAAACCATCCTCTGTTTTAACATGCTAAATAACTTGCCCTAAACAGTCTAGTTTGCCTAATAAAGACAATTGCACTGTATTGGAAGTAAAGTGAGAGGATTTAGGGTTTAAAGGAAAGCAAGCTGCATGCAGGTCAAAGTAAAGGGAGCCAGCTCACATTTAATTTAGCCTACGGATGGGTGTAACGGAAGCGGGCAGGTTTACTGGGAGGTCATGAACTATAGATGCTGGAAAAGGTTCATTTTGTGGTATTTACCATTCCTTTTATATACTTTTTCCATATACACGCATAATATAATTAGTTATTTGAGTCATAAATTCAAGTGTAGTCAATCAGATGCACCGTGAACACATAAAAAAAAATAAATAAGAGCGTTTACTTAACAAGAGCATGTTATACCACAGTGAGAGATGACAGGTGTCAAACATCTATGAAAGAGCAAACTGGTTACCCTTTTTTGGGAATTATTTTGTATTATTCAATTTATCCATGTCACTCAAAAGGCAAACTGCTTGATTTTGGATGCATTGATGCTAAACCTTTCCTAGAAGAACAAGATTATTTCACACCAAGTTTCTTTGCTTGGGGTGAAAGCACCTGGATATCCTCAAAAAAGTAGATTTATCGTAGTGCGTAATTGGTATAAAACCAATACGTCTAAATGTTATCGATAACATAATTAGCATCTGTAGCATAGCTGCCACTAGAACTTGTTCAAACATAAGTGGCATTTCTGCCTTGGTGACACAACTAAAAAAGTATTTTTTAGCAATTATGTAGCAAATTCTGGCCAGTTCAATATTGACCTCTACTTACCTGTTTGTAAATTAAAATGCACACCTTCGTAAGACTTACAGTGGGTACGGAAAGTATTCAGACCCCCTTAAATTTTTCACTCTTTGTTATATTGCAGCCATTTGCTAAAATCATTTA
>NW_015552618.1:498692-503647 GCF_001515605.1 Sinocyclocheilus anshuiensis | reverse complement strand
AGAGTGAAAAATTTAAGGGGGTCTGAATACTTTCCGTACCCACTGTATATAAACATACACATCACAACATTTAGCATATGCTCAAGGTATTTTTAATCCACATAAGAAATTTAAATTTCACTCAGAGAAAAGTTACATTTTGATCAGATCAAAAGCTCAGCCAGAGATTTGAATCAATCAATCTGTTTATTAATGGATTGTTTGATTGCATGTAAACATAGCTTTTGATGAATAAACACGGACACAAACGTATAAGGGGAAGTAAGTGGAACTTAACTTGGGTCGGACTAAGCAATCAGACCAAGTCTTTAGTCCGCAGTTGTGTTAGTAAGCCGGTTTTGTAGCACACAGACATTAAATGTTATAGTGCTTTGGGGCTGATTTTACTAGCGTCTGCTGCTACTTTAAAAGGGCTTTCAACATCTGTGGGGTTGAAGGGCTTCATCATACATTCTAATCGCCGCTTTCTCTCCCGTGGTCTACGCAGGACAGCCTGCACCTGCTGGACTCCAGTGGGGTGCTGCGCGTCCATCTCTATACCGCCTGGCTGGAGCTCACTCATAAGGAGGTACCGTATCCAGTGACCTAGCGTAGCTCTGCGGTGGCGGTTCTTGCTATCCTTCCGGTCTCAGGGTCCGCATTTACAAAGCGTCTCGGAGTCTCCTGGGCTGCTTTCGGATCAGTTCTGTGCTCGGTTATATAGAAACAAAGGGCAGCATTGGCAGGAGGCGATCAAATCCTAAATCTGCTCCTATTGTTTGATTGCATGTAAACATAGCTTTTGATGAATAAACACGGACACAAACGTATAAGGGGAAGTAAGTGGAACTTAACTTGGGTCGGACTAAGCAATCAGACCAAGTCTTTAGTCCGCAGTTGTGTTAGTAAGCCGGTTTTGTAGCACACAGACATTAAATGTTATAGTGCTTTGGGGCTGATTTTACTAGCGTCTGCTGCTACTTTAAAAGGGCTTTCAATATCTGTGGGGTTGAAGGGCTTCATCATACATTCTAATCGCCGCTTTCTCTCCCGTGGTCTACGCAGGACAGCCTGCACCTGCTGGACTCCAGTGGGGTGCTGCGCGTCCATCTCTATACCGCCTGGCTGGAGCTCACTCATAAGGAGGTACCGTATCCAGTGACCTAGCGTAGCTCTGCGGTGGCGGTTCTTGCTATCCTTCCGGTCTCAGGGTCCGCATTTACAAAGCGTCTCGGAGTCTCCTGGGCTGCTTTCGGATCAGTTCTGTGCTCGGTTATATAGAAACAAAGGGCAGCATTGGCAGGAGGCGATGAAATCCTAAATCTGCTCCTGTAGTTTGAGAAGCTTTGTGAATACAGACCCACATCTTCTTCTATGACTCCAACAGCTTTGTATCTGTGTCCAAAGAGATTCATTAGTACGGATGGGAATCACAAGGAAATTTACGATCGGGTTTGTTAGTGCTTTCATTAGGAATTCTCTGGCATAAACTTACATTTAAAGAAAAAGAAATTAGTAATGACTACCACAAATATGTTCTGACCTCCTCTGAGGTATTCGAAAGGATACTCGAAAGGATTCATTTGTTTGTGAGTCAAAACAAACTGATTTTGCTGTGCCGCTGCTAAATATTCTTTTTAAGTGTTTATGGAATTTTGTCTCTGTTGGTAGAAGAATGCAGATCTACCAAGATCTACTCAGTAGGAAATGTACTTTCTGCAGGCTGAATTGGGTTTAAATAGGTATTAATTCTGTTTGTTTTAACAATTTGTTGCAGAACAAATTGGGTTCAGTGGGAGTAGGCCTTTAAGTTGGCATATCTTGAGGTATTTGATAAATCCTTAATTACATTTGTAATATTGTAATAAGGTTAAGATATCTTCTATTTTTGTCACCATAGGTCAGCTCGGGTAACTACAAAAACAAGGTTAATTTCTGTAGGAATGTTGCATGTAGGAATATTGTGAAACTTTTCCCATATGGAAAACCAGTGTGTCTCCATCACATGGAAAAGGTGTTGGGAACACGCATATGCTTTAAAGAGGGAAATGGGTCAGGAGAGAGGATGAGACACACACAGTGAGTAAACACGTCACACCCTGTAGAGGAAGGAAGAATGACATCACAACTAAAGTCTCAAATCCAAAGAGATATACTTTATAAAAGTTAAGAGTCAACCACGCCTACCTAAAACGGCTCGTTCTAACACGCCCCCACATGTCTACGTCACGATGTGAAAATATTAGCATAATGCCGCCCAAATGTGCATGCAAAGAAAGAAGGCGTGGTTTCAGGAACAGCCATGTCAGGGAGTGTTGATGCAGCCATGTCAGGGAGATGCTGTGTATTTCAGTGCAAAAGCACTTTATTTGGCCTTCCGGAAGTAGAAGCAATTAGGAATCATTGGTTAAGATTTATTTACAACAGAACAGTGTACAGTATTTGAAAAATAATGTGTTTTTTGAACATTAAAGCATGTCAACATATTCTGTTATACCAAATACACAAAATAATGATCTTTAAAATAGCATCATATGACCCCTTTAACTTCTGTTGTGGTGACTAGCTATAGGTTACAAGCTCAAAAATTGTATCCGGATCAATGTGTCAAAGAGCAAAGATGGCAGAATTGTAAACACTTACTTCATGCGTCAACCAAGCAACTGCCATTGAGGTTAATGGGAATGCTTAGAGCTTTACCCAGGTATTATTGACTTCTTTGGTTGTCTCAAAAGGCCTTAATTTCCTAAAGGTTTCATGCTGATTTCTTATGAGCTATGGACCTGTATCATATCTTCCCCACAGAGCTATGGATTTAGAAATAATTAGTATGTGACATTTACATTAGTACATTTACAGTACATACGATTCATCCAGTCACTCAGGATAAGTACAAATGATCTAAAATGCCATCAACTGTCCACATAAAGCTGTTTTTTGTTGTCTTACCTTCAGTCAGTAGTGAGATAATTGGCTCAGTGTATGAGGAGATTAGTGGTGAGTTAGTGTCAAGATGATGAAATTCATGTCAAGGGATTTTATCAAGAATGACTGCCGATTTCTACGGTTTATAGATCTTCTTCCACCCGCTATTCAGCTGTCATTCACTCCAGAAAGCTCTCACCAGAGGAATGCGCTCAAGCTGAATGTACGATCAGGCCTGCTTTACTTTAGAACAGACCGTTATGACCTACTCATTCATCATACTGTGGTGTACAGGAGGAGGTCCGATTCTGTGAAGTCTGGGCACTTTTGGAGAACAAATCAATGATTGTACCCATTAGAGTTGATAGGCAAAGTTTCGGGAGTTCTTTTTCTCCAGTATATATATATACTTACACTTTTTTAGATAACCAATTGTTTCAACCCAGGCTAGTTGGAAATACGTGCCTCTAAATATATTTCTGCAACACCATTATTGCGTACCTTACTGCACGTTTTGAGGCAGTTCCAAAGTGAAACGTCCAGTGAGTGGCGCTAAAACGTGGGTTCAGTATATGACCCTGGCAAGTTTTTGTTACGTTGATATAGGCACTTATTGCTTTGTTTTTATTAATTTGCTTCAGGTACATATTGCGGTGGTTCATAATTCAAATATCTGGGGAGTGTCGCAAAAAGTTTGTGAGATTTGTTTGTGTTAACAAATGCAAAACTGATGTTCCTCAAGTGTGAAAATTAGGTTTATTAATCGAAACTGTGGACCTGCAAATCATCCTTTGTCTGAAAATGAACAAAAGTTGTTGGAGTTTTACTGCCTCTAGTGTTTATTTCAACTGGAAACTGCAGCGATCTGTATGTATAGGTACGTTTTTTTTTTTTTTTGCAGAAAGGTATTTAGAGGCACATATTTCCAATGAGCCTATGTTGAATTGTTTGCTTGTAGTTATAATACTCTGCACATTAGAATGGTATATGAATTAAAAAATATTGCTATTTGTTATAGTATAGTAGTTTGTAGGTAACACTTTAGTATAGGGACCAATTCTCACTATTAACTAGTTGCTTATTAGCATGCCAATTATTAACATATTGGCTGTTTATTAGTACTTATAAAGGACATATTGTGCATGACCATATTCTACGTCCCTAATCCTACCCAAAACCTAAACTTAACAACTACCGTACTAACTATTAATAAACAGCAAATTAGGCAAAAGTCATAGTCAATGGTTTGTTAATAGTGAGAAATGGACCTTAAAATAACGTGTGACCAGTTTGTTTAATCTGTATTGGCCAAAATCTGTACGATCTTCTTGTAATTCAGAATACATCATAGTTTTGGGGTTTGGTTTATCCAGACTGTAAAGAGTTTTATATTGTGACATGAATGTCTTCAGTAACCTGTTTGGTGAGGAGAAGTGGACAGCACCTGAAATAAGAGATGGCTTTGTACCTGCACGCTTTTCCTTCTTAAAGGCGAGTTTTGTGGATTACGCACATAGCACGAGACAAAAGCACACGTCCATCTCTAACCGTCTGGAGCACGGCCGAGCATTGATAAATGAGATGCGTTATTGAGACACATGAGTTTAAAAGTGGTCCTCATGTCCCGTAGGCCAGCCGACAACACTGTGCTATGTGTATGTCCTGAGGGCGTGTGTGTGTGTGTGTGTGTGTGTGTGTGTGTGTGTGAACTTGGGCCAGTTCCCTTGAATTATTCACAGCTCTAGGTTTACACAGCCGGAGGGCGGGTGAGGTAATACTGTTTGATAGTGAAGGAGATCAGTGTGACAAAGGCACCCCTTCTCGTACAACATTCATACACAGATGGATTCTGCCATGACACCTGCTCTAGACACAATTCCACAGAGGAGAGAAAGAAAGTTTGGTTGTGTGTATGTGTGTGGTGGAAATAAATAGCATATTTCCTTAATAATACAAATGAAAGCATCTCTTAAGCTAGACTTCCTCTATTGTAAAAATGACCCTCATGACCCTTGTGTGTGTGTGTGTGTGTGTGTGTGTGTGTGTGTGCT
>NW_015552618.1:496539-498643 GCF_001515605.1 Sinocyclocheilus anshuiensis | reverse complement strand
ATGAGGACACAAATTTGTATAATGACATGGGTATGACATAGGTATTACAACGTGAAGGTGATTTTTGAGGACACTTTTGGTGTCCCCGCAATTCAAAAGGCTTATAAATCATTCAGAATGAGAAATGTACAAAGTTTCCTGTGAGGGGTAGGTTTAGGTGTGGGGGCGATAGAAAATACGGTTTGTACGGTATAAAAACCATTACGCTTGTTGAGAGTCCCCATAAACCACAAAACCCAACGTGTGTGTGCGTTTATATGTATATATTTCATATAGGAATGTTTTTCAGGAGAAAAGCAGAAATAAATTTAAAATATTTAGTAAATACAGTAAAATTCCGTTAAAATAATAATAAAGCCATGTTTTTCACTTAAATTAACACATGAGAGGATTTAAATATATGAAATAATATAATACTTTAATTACTAATTTAATATTAATTTATTTAAACGAGAGATACTCTTAAAATCTTAAAGTTTAAGGGGAGACACTGCAGGCAAAAACACTATTTTTTCATGCACCTGTCAAGCTTGAGATTTTGGGCTTTTTGGTTTTTCATAAAGTGTTTTTTCAGACTAGTGGAAAGAAAACATCCAAAAGACACTTTTAAGTGTTCCTTTTATAGCACTTTATCTATTTGTGTCAATAGATTTCAATTACAATACATATTTTTAAAAGCCGATTTCTCAAAATGAGTTTTTTCTCCTACACTGAGCCATAAATCTCCACTTCAGTAGCACTTACACACACCAAACTTTACATTTTTATTCCTGTCTATATCCTGAAGGTTTTTACAGAGGGATTTGTTCATATATAATTTGCTTCATTATATACAACATTTTATTCCCCAAAATATTGTGAAAATATAGTGTTTTCTGTCCGTTCTAAGCATTTTCTGAACTATGGAGTGACAAAAATGAGAATACTCTAGTTTTTTTTTTTTACCCTATTCACCTGCAGTGTCTCGCCTTAAAAATAAGTTTTTTTTTTTTTTAAATGTGTGGTGACACAAAGAATGTGCTCAAAAGTAGTAAAAAGGCAAAAAAGAACAGCTTAACATACCCCCACATTCTGAATATATTTCACAAGTAATGCGAAAGTGTAAAATGACTCTATCATCAGTTTTTTCATGGGAGTTTTGTGTGTAACCCAATCTGTTGATTGACATTCTGCACTAATCCCTCATAACACAGTTGTCTTCCCATTTAACTGACAGGACAGCGGCAGCAGCGGCGGATTTATCTGAAAGCTGAGCGGTCTTATCTGAACTCCAGGGCTTCCACACAACCGTTACTGTCAAACCCGAGCTCAATTTGCCCCTCTGGGGAAAACACAAGCCATTTAGGGCCGTTTACAGACGTGTTCTCCTGTACTGACTTGTGTTAGCAGTCGAAACTGAGAAACACTGTTATGAAGGTAGACTCAGGGCACGTTCGCATATCGGTGATTGATTCTTACTCTTGTGCTTGTAGTACACTGGATGGGCTGAACAGTACATGTCCAGAACAGATAATTTGAGAATGTGAAACTTAAGAATCTTGCTCAGAGCAGAAACATTGATGCACCCTTAAGACTGCAATTTTGATCTCTGTAAATGGGCTATCAGATGTGCAATGTGCCCAAACAGTGTCAAACATCTCTAGAGCAAGTTTCTCATAGAGTTGTGCCAGGCCCGTTTGGCTTTATTAATTTTGCTGATTAGGATTAGTCAATAATACCTGGGTAAAGCTCTAAGCATTCCCATTAACCTCAATGGCAGTTGCTTGGTTGACGCATGAAGTAAGTGTTTACAATTCTGCCATCTTTGATCTTCGACACACTGATCTGGATACAATTTTTGAGCTTGTAACCTGGAGCTAGTCACCAGAACATCATTAGGGTTTGATTAGGAAATTGAACAAAACTTAATTTGTGATTAAGGAGAAATGTTCTTATTTTTTCCTGCTTTTTAAAGCAATCAATATATACAGCAATCAATATAATCAATTATATATTTATCATGAAATTATGAAATTATAGAAATTAATACTTTTATTTAGCATGGATGCATTAAATTGATCAAAAGTGATAAAGACATTTATAATGTTACAAAATATTTCTATTT
>NW_015552618.1:471752-496229 GCF_001515605.1 Sinocyclocheilus anshuiensis | reverse complement strand
AATATTTTTTTTAGCAGCAAATTTAGAATATTAGAATGATTTCTGAAGGATCATGTGACTGGAGTAATGATGCTAACAAAAATCAGTTTTGAAATCACAGGAATAAATTACATTTGAAAATATATTCAAATAAAAAGCAGCTATTTTAAATAGCACAAATGTTTCACACTTTTACTGCTTTTGCTGTATTTTGGATCAAATAAATGGAGGCTTGGTGCGCAGAATAGAATTCTTTAAAAAAAACATTAAAAAGCTTGCTGTCCAAAAACTTTTGACTGGTAGTGTATTTTATACTAATATAAAAGCAGGAGTGGCGCCATAGAATTTTGAACGCAGGTGCTGAGGGGGTGCTAGATCAATGACAGGAGGAGCTGGGCAATTAATAGTAAATATGACCAAAAAAGGTTATTATTATTATTATTTGTATTTTAATAATACAATCGCTAGGCCTATATAGGCGCATTTCAAGTGTTTATGAGGAGGTTGGGAGTATTATCGAGCTTACTGTATGACATGGGGGTGCCCGTGCAATTTTTTGTTTTTCAAGAGTCTTGAATTTATTGACTTTGACTTGAATTTATATTAATTATCTTAAGACACAAAATTCGTTTAATATTTTATGCAACACAGTAGGAAAAAAAGTGTCAGAGAAAATAAAAATGTTGTACAAAAATTGTATTTCTTATTTTTATTCGTCTTGTCAGGATACAATTCGTTTAACATTGACAACACAATAGGGAAAAAGTGTCGCAGAGAGAAAAAAAAAATAAAAATGTAAGTTGTACAAAAATAGCCTATTAGCTATTTTTATTCGTCTTGTCAAAATACTACATTTGTTTGACATTTTTCTGTTAACACAGTAGGAAAAGTGTCACAGAGAAAAATAAATAAATATGACATCTTTCATTTAAAATTATAGGCTAAGCAAAATATAAACAAAACCGAGTTGAACGTCCTTCAAGGACAGCGCATCCACACTTTGCTCCATCCTTATTCTGCTCTGTCACTCATCGACAACCTGCCTGTTCTGTCTGAGGGCCGTATATGTATCACAGGTACAGCCTGCTCTGAGCATCGTTATGCACATTCTGCGCACAGACCACGTAAATAAAACACGTGACGGTCAAAGCATGTGTGCAGCGCGTGCATAACAGTCCGAGTGCAGGCTGTACTGGTGGTCAATAAGAATAAAGCGCAGATATGCTGTTCTGAATGGACGTCGGGAACGGGATATTGTTAGACCGCCCGCTCCCGTTCAAATTACACCAGAGTTACCGACCGCTACCGCGTTTTATTCGTGAATTTAATCCCGCGGCGCAAAAAATCCAGTCGGGAGCTGCAGGAATGCAGACCTCTGCAAGGAACCGATCCATATTTAAAATAAAATGCTATGACATTACAAAATGTGCGACTGCAAATCACCACGTTGTATTGCATTGCACGAGTTATGCATGTGTAAGGAGTTAAATGTTTTTATTTTATTTAATCTTTCTTAATGTATGGGGGTGCTATGGTGGTGCTTTAGTCTTTTTACGGGGTGCTGGAGCACCTGCTAGCCCCTCCTTAGCACCGCCCATATATAAAAGATAACAAATATAAAAATATGAACAAACTTTTGTAATTTAGTTTCAGTATAGTATTGGTGGACTCGAGAGGATGCTTTGTTTTTTTGTGTGTGTGTATTAGAGTATGTAAATCTAGAACATCTCGTTGATTTCGAAAGAACATGAAAATCCTGTTTTCCGTGATATGATTCTTTTTAAAGCAATTCTTTCTTCATACTTCCCCCTCTCGGTCTGTTCGGGTGAAATGAAGGTTTGAGCGAGCCTCTCTCTCTGACCTCATCCTCTGTCAGGAGCTGTTGGGATCAAGTGTGTTGCCATGGCTTCAGCAAACCCTCCGTCCCTAGAGACCCGTGTGTAGAGGTGACAGGAGTTTTCAACACTCCAGAGAGAAAACCTTAGCTGGAGGCCTCTTTTAAAGGAATGGTTCACTCAGAAATAAAAATTTGGTTATCATTTACTCACCCTTGTGCTGTTCTGTATCCATGCAGTTACAATGAAGTCCAAAACTTTCGCAAAAGCACCATAAATATGATACAACTTATCAGAAGATTATCTGTGAGTCAGTCAGTTTAACTTGAGAACTGACTGATGCGTGAATGATGAGTTTTTATTTCTGGGTGAACTGTTCCTTTAAGACTGTTTATTTAAAAATGAAGAAACTTCATACTCTCTTTGACATACATAACATATTCACTTCCTAAATTACTTCATATTTATATGTATATACATATAAATCAAATGTTTTGGTCAGTCAAAGTCTAGCTAAGGAAAGTTTCAAAAGGTCAAGCTGATTTCACAGAAGAATTACCCAGAAACCAAAGGGGGGCAGAGGGTAGCACCCTGCTTTAACAAATGAGTGCACACAGAGGGGGAATTTATTGTGACTGAATTGTGCCTGCAAAAACCATAAGCATTGTTTTCTGATCACGCAGATCAGATTATAATGCAAACACACCCACAACAATAGTTTTCAATGGTCAGTTCAATGGTCTGCCCTATACATAGAAAAAGACAGTATAGACAGAAAATGCATAATATTTCAATTAATTATATTATTTAGTATTTTAATTTTAAAAAGCTAATGAAGCTGAAGTAAAATAAAATAAAAATATTAAACTTAAAAAATCTGAAACAAAATAAGTTTGTTGAAATACTGAAATGACTAAAAACTAAAAGTGAAATTGAAATTAAATTAAAGCTAAAAAGAAATATTAATAAAAAAAAATAAATAAAAAAAAAGCTCTATTATTATTACAAAAGTTAAACATTTAAAAATGTGTTTAAAAATTATTAAAACAAGCTAAGATTTAAACTGAAAATATAAAAATAAAAGCTAATACTATAATACTAAAATAGAGACTTGGGGCCAGTTTTACTAAACAGGGCAAATTAGCGCGAGAGCGCAGTTCCAAAACAGCGCCGATGGGCGTGGAAATTTCTGCGGGTGATTTACTGACAATGCGCAAATTAAAGAACACAGACGCATCATCTCATTTCCATAATGACAAACACAATCTATCAAGCGCAGCGCAAATTAGCATAAGGATCTGTTCGGATTTGTATAATGTGTTCTTCTGGCATTCCAAATAAATTAATACATGTGGGAAAAAAATCCTCTCCCTTCTACCACGCGCTCTCTGTTCTCTACGGTGCCTCCTCCTAGCAACAATAATTGCAGCCATTTCAAGCGCAAAATAGTCTGACATGCTTATTTTTGGGTGTTAAAAAATGGCGCAAATACCAGTAATTTGACAAGCGCAAACGTTAGTAAATCGCGTTGTGTAATTCATTTTAATACTCTCCTCCCATTTTGCATCTGAAAGGGAAATTCCTACAAATGCATATTCAATAAGGTCAGGTGCAAAAATAACTGTGTCCACGCCTTTTTAGCACTAATTCCTCACTGCTCGTCTTTAGTAAATCCTGACAGTACTATTTTAATGCTAAAAGACTGTGCGCTGGCGCAAACTGTTGGTAAATCTGGCCCCTAATATGAATGAGTTCAGAAATAGGAAGTTTATTATGATTTAATAATATTTGTGATTCAATGACTGTTACAATACAGTATCCTCCACCAAAGATAATTGTAGAGATCTGCATATATTGTTATCCATATCAGTTTGGCACCAATTTAGACCTGTGAGAAACCCTCATTTCTCCCAAATCTGGGTTGATGTACCACCTTCTCTGCCATGAAACCAAATTCCACATCTTCTGTGCTGGATAAAATCACCTGCATTAGTCCGCCTCACTGCCATTTCACATAGGGGAGAGGTTTGGGTGAACAGCAATAAAAAAAAAATCACACTTAAAACACCCCTGATCCAGATTCATTCATAGCAAAACATACATATGCAGTGTTTTAATGTGCAGAGCAGCCTGAGGTGGAAACCTTACACAAGTAGACACCTGCCTTTGTAAGAAGCCGGGGGACGTGTGGTATGCAGCCAGATGCTGAGATCAAGTATGATTGAGATACTGAGTTAGGAAAACACTGGTAGCTAATATTTGTTAAACAGCTGACGGGAATCTGTACTGTACAAAACCTCCAGTCTTCATGAAAACAGTGTGGTGGTACCTGCCCAAACAGCGCTCCCATCTGTGCCTGAGGTGCATGTTTGGAGCCCCGCTTATTTTCTGCTCTGCCAGTAATGTGTGGCATGTAGCCAGAACCCCCAGAGATCTGGAGCTACCCCCAACAAACCCTCCGCTGGTGAGGTTACCGCCTTACCAGAGTGGTTTTCACAGAGAAAGAACAGAGGAAAAGTCGATTAACAAGTTCAAAGCGGGATTAGTGATAGTTTGGCTAATAGGGTTTAGTCATCAAACATTGTATGTCATTCATTTGAATTCCAGTATCTTTTTTTGTAGATTGGATATTTTTGTACATTTCAAAAACCATATTTGAAAATTGTTTGTTCGCAGGTCTGGGAAACAGCCAAATGTAGTGGGATTCTGGGTAATGGCATCTTGTCTCTATATATAGTACCAGTCAAATGTTTGGACACACGAATGGGAAAGTGTCCAATATTTTGACTGGTACTGTACTATAATATACACAAAGATTATTGGCCGATATATGGGTATCGGCCTTTTTTTTACTCCCTAATATCGGTATCGGTATCGGCCCCAAAAAACCCAAATCGGTCGGGCTCTAGTCTCAACACAGAAGTCTTTGTTTAGGTCTGTCGGTCATTTTACACCACGAAAAGAGCAAACGAGGCTAATCTGATTCAAATTGCACCCGGATGCAAGAGGGTTTAACACTCAAACAAACCCTTACGAAAGAAACAATAGTGAGATCTATCTCAGTTGTTTATCCTAGACAGCAATGAGTTAAAAGAAGAGCAAATGGAGACTTTGCTGAAGTCTTTTGCTTCTCAGATTTTCCTCCTCAGGAGTTGCAACCATGTATTACACTGTGCTCAGATGTGTCAAGATGCAAAAGTCATAATACTCAAAATGACATTAAATGATACAAACAGAGACCTCCATAAAGTGTTCTGTGCTATGGAAGCGCATATTTATAAGCAATATATATCCATTTTTATTGTACACCTACAATAATTTTTCATTAGCAAGATATGTATACAGTGATAAAGTCAACGTGAATAGCCTTCTGCAACCTATTTGACGTCTGTATTGTGACATATGTGTATTTCTGAGATAAATGAAAAAAAATATAAAAAGAAATAGGGTGGGAATTATTTTATCCTTCAGAATTTGATTGGAGAATGAAAACTGTGTTGCCTACCCAGATAGCACACGTACGTCTGCAAGATGTCTGTTAAAGATCTCTTGATCTGGAAAGCATCTGCTGTCTACAAACGTCTGACAAACGTCTTTCAGATGTCAGTTTTGCATACATTCTAAATCATAAACATCTTAAAGACATCTAATAGACATCTAAAAGGAAACGTCCTATAGACGTATTGCAGATGTAAATACAGACATCAAATAGATGTCTCCGAGATTTACGTGTGCTATCAGGGTATAGGAATAGAGCTAAATGACCAAGTAAAACAAAGTCTAAGGCTATGTTTACACTAGTGCGTTTTCGTTTAAAAACGAATAACTTTTCCTATGGTTACGCTTGTCGTTTACACTATTCTGACCCTCGAAAACGGAGACTTTCGAAAACGCCGCCGACCCTGTTTTAGTTTGCAAACTCCGGGGTTGCGTTTCAGTGTAAATGGAGAAAAAACAGAGACTTTTGAAAACGATGGCGTGGCTGCCCACATTCGCTCTGCGTATCCTTGACGACCGTGTAAACAATAACGTCATGCTCATTGTTGTACCTGCATGAATGGTCATGTGACGTGCGTTTTCGGTTGTGTAGTGTGGACGGGGATCGTTTCTGAAACACAGTGAAAACGCCAGCGTAGACTAGGATCGTTTTCATTTTAAAATGCCGGTTTAAAGCGAAAACGCACTAGTGTAAACCCGATGAGAAGCGATTTGGTTATTGGCTAGCATTATAACCTGTGTGGGCAAGAAAGCTGAAAGCTGTTTCAGTCAAGAGCAAGTTTATTATATTTGGATGAAACATTATAAAGACTTGTTTTTTGAATAACATGCACTAATGAATCATGAACAATAAACCCAGGAACATATATTTAGTAGGTAAATAGAGTCCATTTTGAAGTCATGTTCCAGGTCACTTTGCTAATACAATACATTTGGTCTCATTCAGCAAATCGTGAACCGTGTCTTATCGTTGCTTTTTGTGATTTTTCGGATGGCAGCTTTCTAAAAAACAGTGGTTTCCTGCAGCGTTTGGCAGCTGGAGTGTTGTTCTTCTACTCCACTGATTAAGAGGTCAGATAAATGAGTTGGTGAAACCAAGCAGCATGAAGCTGAGCTACTAAATCAAAGGCAATGGGGAGAATGTACTTGACCTGGTCTGTTGTTGACTGTGTTGTGCTGTACGGTACAAGGCACACAGTTATTGTGATCAAAGTCAGGTGATATAGTGTTGTTGTTTTTTTGTTTTTTTTGTGTGTGTGTATAAATCAATTTTAAAATCATTCTTACTTAAGTTATAAATTCAGTGCCACAGTTCATATAGGAATGGATGCATTAACAATTTACATATAATTTATTTATTTAATTTTTTTGTTCTGTACAATGAATGAGACCCATTAAATAAAGTCAGTTCCCAAGTTGAATATGTGGCATGAGTGTCGGAATAGAGATATTTTCCACAGACATAAATTTCAACTTTTTAAATATTTAAATAGAAAGACTTAATTACACCTTAAGACTTAGAATTAAAACTTAAATGTTGGATCTAAATATAAATGTGTACGTTTAATTAAAACTAAACAAACTTTAAACTTAAAATCCTACATATAAAAATATTACATTTCTACATTTTTACATTTCTACATGTTAAATGTTAACATAATTCTCTAATTACGATGTAAATATATATATAAAAAAACAAATTAAAATACAAATCTAAAATATAAGATTTAGATGTAATACTTGAAAAATAAGTAAATAAGTAAAAAAAAAAAAAAGAAACCATGACATACAAGTATACAAAGTGAGTATATACAAGTGGTTCTAGATTATGAGCCAGATATGTGTTGAAAGCACCCAGCATGAGCAGAGATATCCATCTGAATAATACCTCACACCCTCATATCCTGCTGGAAACAGGCCAAATGAATGCAGCAAAATTCACCTAAACAGTGTGTTTCCCTTAAAAGATCTTTGAAGCTGCTTTGGTCTGTGCTGGTCCCCTGATGGGGTTTGTGTCTGAGACCACACCCTTTAAGAATTCCCATTCTATTCACCCTTCACATCTCCATGAGAATCTAATGAAATATGTCTATGGCTAGACAGATTGACAGACAGACAGAAAGAAAAGTTGGAAAGAGAAAGAAATTTGGGCTATTTTGGTCATCGTGTTTTTAAAATATAAACATTAAGACATATTTGTCACACGCTTATTATCATTATTATTAGTAGTAGTAGTAGTAGTAGTAGCAGTAGTATTTTACAATTGTCAAGGTCAAATATAATTTTTGTTGTCTTTTCATGAATAGTCTAATTTTAATCTTCGTAATCTAAGTATAATTTCCTAGGTAACATTTTATGGAGCCTAGTTTAAGATTGGAAGTTTTGGTCTAGGACATGGGTAACCGTAAAATCTATAAATAATAGGCATTTGAAAAGTTGAAAAAATAAATAATGGCATAGTAAAAAAGCTTCTAAATGATTGTAATGTGATCAAATAAATAAAAAGTTGAAATCTGTTACTATTAATAAAAATCAACCCCTGGGACTTTGTGTGTCAGTATGTGAAGCGAACAATAAGATAAATATCCATATATATAGCAACAGGAAGGCAAAAAGAAAAATAGACTAAAATTGCACAATGTTTAGACGTCACCTAATGGAAAGTGTGAGTGCGTTTGCAGTAGGAAAGAGTTATTTCTGTAGGAGTGGCAGTGATAGTTTAGATAAAGCTGCTGTGCATTGGAAAGTGTGCCATGCTGGGAGTGAATGCTTACACACAACACAACTTTACTTTCTGACTGTCACTTACTTGCCGTGCATAACACAGTCAGACAGATGGCCCACATCTGCCCTGAGCTAGGTGTTTAGAGCCAACACATGGCACATAGATATATCTCCTGTAAACAGCTTTGATCTGTGAGCGCGTGTCTTCACACAAGTATGCAAAGGATTCTGTAAACATTCGGAATTATCTTTACATTAGGAACATACTCATGAAATAGACTTCTGAAATAAGATTTAGGACAAGTATTTCAGTCCATAAACTTTGCTGGGACAAAAATAGGTCTAAGATTTGATTCAGTCGCTATGCAAAATGAAATTCATCACTTAAAGATTACATGAAAGGGGTTAACTGAAGCATTTCTGAAATTTACAGATATTACAGATATTAATGATTACATGAGATGAGCATATTACAAGAGCCTGGCATCTGTTGTCTTTTTCACATTACAACACTTGAATAAAAAGAAAAAGGCAGGAATCTGCAACACAGCTTGTGATATATAGGATTATTTGCTGTGTAACCTCGTTGCATATTACTTGTGTATCCTTGTGGGGGAAAAGAGTACTTATCATGTTAATAATATGCTTTATAAGAATGTATTATTTTCAGACACTTAAATGCATGTTATTTGCAATAAAATGAAAATTTATTTTATTTTAAATTTATATTAAATATAATTAGCTTGACCCACTAGTACATCTTGTAGTTGTACGTCATTAAGTTAAGTGGTCTAAATGTATTTGTCTGTATTTATATATTCTGTGGAAGGTGTAGAACCAAGAAATGCTTGTCCAATCAAAATGCTCGTTCCGAGAGTTTTGATTGGCTTTCCTACCTGCCTATCAACATATGTATTTGCATACCTCTGTGCACACGGTTCGCGCAGACAGGATACGTCATCAGCGCGTTCACGCACGCTGTGCAGACAGAGCGAGAATGGCAAACATCAACAACCCGATCTTCCTTCCTGGTATTGTAGTACTTTTACTAACTGTACTATAAAGCTTTCTCACCGGTGAATGACACATGACGTATTGTAATAATGTTGTCCCTGGTCGTCTGGTCTGTTCGCGTTCATGCGTTCAGGGGGCGTGGCTTTGGACGGTGATTTGCAGGGAGGGTGGGACGTTCGCTTTCAGTGCTATCAGGCTAAAGTTAGCATTTTCCAAGATCTCCTACTGCACCTTTAAAGCATGATAAAAGATTATTAAACAATGATTTAAAATATAGTAAAACTATTACAAAGTGCACATTTTAAAAGTCTGCTTAAGTATGTTAAAAAACAGCCATGAAAATGTACATTGAACACAATTACGCACACTTTTTTCTCAAGGGTAGTAGAAAGTACATAACAGAAAGTATTGCTAGTTTTGCAGGAACAAACAACACTCTCATTGTCTTTCAAAAAGTATAAAAAGTCTAGTTTCAAAATGTGTTTTTGTGAATCTGTGCTCATCCTGTTTATTTTCAATCTGTAACTAATCTTTTCTATTTCTTCTTTTTTCAGCCTAAGATAAGTCACTTGGGTTTGCCTCAAGGACCGTCGGGTGAGAAGGTGGCAGTAGTCGCGGTGGACGACTGTGACATTGCCATGGCCGTGCGTTTCAGCAGTCAGATCAGCAACTATTCCTGCGCTGCCCAGGGCACCCAGACGGGACAGAAGAAGTGAGTTTATCCCTCTCTCTGTGTAAATCAAACAATAACTCATTCTCTCGATATTTAGCCTTTGGTAATTATTCATAATTACACTTTTGTTAACTCTCTCACGCCCATTCAGAAACCTTCAGGACACACGTCCAAAAATCTTTCATTTGTGAAGGATCTTCTCATACTTTAGGTGGCAATTGCAGCATCAGGTGTTGTTGCATGCTGGAACAGGGCTGTGCATTAAAACACTTCAAAGAAAGAACAACAAATAAATGTGAAGTTTTAACCCATTGCTCCAGTCTGATAAGCACTGACCTGTTTTATACTGCATGGCAACATTCCACTCCCTATGGCTCTGTTGTCATGGACACTCTGATTGACAGATTGGTTAAGGAAGGTCATGCCCCTTTCACCTGTCTTACTTCTATCTTACAAAGCTTTTTATAAAGCTGTGATATTAAGGGGGATCAGATGGTCTGGTACACTTTAGTATAGGGACCAATTTTCACTGTTAAGTAGTTTCTTATTAGCATGCCTATTAATAACATATTGGCTGTTTATTAGTACTTATAAAGCACATATTCTGCATGAGCATATTCTACATCCCTAATCCTACCCAATACCTAAATTTAACAACTACCTTACTAAGTATTGATAAGCAGCAAATTAGGAGTTTATTGAGGCAAAAGTCGTAGTTATTGGCTTGTTAATAGTGAGAATTAGACCTTAAAATAAAGTGTGACTGATGGTCTCATGTTGTTGGGGAATTTGATCAAATTTTGTTGAAATTGTATACTACCATTCAAACGTTTGGGGTCAGTAAGATTTTTTATTATTTTTTTTAATTTAAAAGAAATACTTTCAGCAAGGACACATTACATTGATAAAAAAAGAGAATGAGAGAAAAGATGTTTACAAAAAATCTGGTCTTTTAAACTTGTTATGCATCAAAGAATCCTGAAAAAAAAAGAAAAAATATTAAGCAGCAACTGTTTGCATTTGTGATGGTAATAATAATGCTTCTTGAGCACCAAATCAGCATATTAGAATGATTTTTGAAGGATCATGTGAAACAGCTTTTTAAAACTACATATTAAAATATATTAAAATAGAAAACGGCTATTTTACATTGTAATAATGTTTCACAGTATTACAGTTTTACTGTATTTTTAATCAAATAAATGCAGCCTTGGTGAGCATAAGAGACTTATTTCAAAAACAAAAAAACGGTGACACTTTACAATAAGTTTGCATGTAACATTGGTGAACTGCATAAGTAAACTGCATGCAGACCCTAGTTTGCATCAAAACTGAAGTATAATTTGGGCTTTAATGTATTCATACAACTGAATGCATAGCTTTTCAAAATATACTGCATTTGATAACATCTAGGAACACAGGCACTCAACAAATTTGCACTAAAAGGTTCATCTTTGTCACGCATCTGCACTATTTCTCTCCAGAAGTTATGAAAAATAAAAATGTCTTTAAAGTCTTTGTAAATTAGAGTTGTGGGTATTTCTTAACCCCCTCACACAAGTGCTCACCAATTCAGAGGTATGTTGTTGTTGCTGTTTCCAGTAGTTTGTTTTTGTTGTTCTTGGGCCACCTTGCCATCTTGTGGACCAACTAATTAGTAAAAAATTAAAGGCACGTGAAAAATCGTGCATATTGTACTGATGCACACGAAATCTACACATATACTAGCATATGCATAAAATCCTAAGTATACTTTAGGCTTTAGATAGTATAACGCAGGACAGCTCGCTAAATTGTGATGCCATTTTGATGCCATTAACTTGTTGGAGAGTTTGGTGGCACATTTTAAAGTTTTTTTTTCCATCTTCAGGTCTTTGGATCTCACTGGGCCTCTTCTGCTTGGCGGGGTGCCCAACCTTCCAGAGGATTTCCCCATACGGAACCGGGACTTTGTGGGTTGCATGAGGAACCTGATGATTGACAGTAGATCCATCGACATGGCCAGTTACATCGCCAACAACGGCACCACTGAAGGTGTGACATAAACCATAACAATTCAAAATCATATTGTGAACTTGTTTTTAGATTGTTGTAACTCAAAACCAATATATTTATTGTACTGTCAGGCTGTCCAGCGAAAAAGAGCTTCTGCTATGAGGGTTTGTGTCAGCACGGCGCTCAGTGTGAAAATAAGTGGAACACCTACTTTTGTGACTGTCCTGAAGGCCGGGGTGGCAAGAACTGCGATCAGGGTAGGTGGGACTATTTGGTAGCGTGCCAGTGGACATGAATGCATGTGCATGCATGCGTCGAGCATCCGTGTATGCGTTTGTTATTTTGAACTAGGTGTTGATTGCTCATGGACTTAAAGGAAGCAGGCAGTGGCGTTAATGTGATGGTGTTTCCTGAAAGGGAAATGTCTTCGCGGATAAGCATCAGTCAGGATCTGCCCCACTCTCCTTTAGTGCCCCAAATCAACCTTGCGGATATACACTCCACATACTCTGAGCAATATTCGAGTAGTGTTGCCAGTGTATTTCCCATAATGCCTCTGCTCTGCACGATAATGTAGTCACTCAGTGCCAACAAAATCAATGCTTTGGTTTTACAACCTGTTGTTGTGGTCCTTTGGGTCAAACCAAAAGGCAAACCAGATGGAATTAGGTTCAGATTTATATGAAAGATAAATCCTCAGATAATAATGTGCTGAGGCAACATTCTAAAAAAGACATCATAAGTGACCACTTTGAAATATTTTTAGCAATTCAACAGCCCACACAAATTGCATTCTCACAAAAAGTTTGATGTTAGCTTGTTGCTAAGCTAAAGCCTTCATACTGTAATAAATGCAGAAAAGACAAAACACAAATATTGGGTAAAATAGTCAATTTTTATTAAATGTAACAATTTTTATCGATACTTCTCACTAATTGATGAAATATAAGTATATTTCTAATCAGTATTTTTTCTCAACTTGAGTTACACTAGCATGATGCTAAGGTAACAGTTTGATTATGTAATAAACACACATAACACACACACTGGGTGAAATAGTCTAGTTTTAATAGATATTGAGTGATAGTTGAGGTGTAGCAATATACCGATTACAGTGAAATGAAAAAAATGTAAATATTGATTTCATGTAAATATTACGCATATGATAATATCATAAATAATCCAGCGCTAAACTCTCTCTTAATCTTTCTACACTTTTTGGAGTGTGACTGAATGGCCAGAAAAAAAGAAAACAAAAAAAGATAAAGGTGAATATGACTGATGCTGAAAATTTAGATATTGTGATAATTTCATTATTGTGAGTTCTATCAGTAGCCACTATTATCTAAAAGCTAACATTGTGATAGCCCTAAATGACATACATTAATAGTTTTCCCTCAACTCTTCTGTCATGCTTGTTGCAATGCATTCTGGGATTGCCATCTCTGTTAAAGATGCAGCAAAGCTGTCTTAGATTTGGCTCAAAATGAGGAATCTTAGAACATAACAATTTTTAAGTAGACAGCTCATTGGGTTTTTGCAACAGAGTTTAATTGTCAGTTTTGGAGCAACTGTCAGTCTAGATTAAAATGACTGTTCCCACATTTCCTCACAACTACAGGAAGTACAGGACCTTCTGTTCTTACCTCATTTTTTGGTGGATTTGTGAAGTCAGTGCTTTTGCTGCCTAGAAAAACATGCTTGTCACAGTTTACAGGCCAATAAATTCGCCACATTTGCCATCTTTGGCAGTCAGTTCTGATACATACTCAACAGGACTTTACACACTACTTTACAACTCCACTGTGATTAATTGACAGATGTGTTTGAAAGTGGGTGTGTTTGCATGTGTTTGAACAGCCCAAATGATAGTGTACTTGACATTGCCACTGGCTGTTTTTTTGCGGTTGGACGTTCTGTAAGGCTTGGGACACCCAAACAAGAGGGAATCACGCTGGTCTTGTTCAGGTCCCTCCACAGGCCTGTTGGGGCAGCACTCCATTATAAATTCTGGATGTTTAAGTCATGTCATCATCTAACAAACAACCGTGTTGACTGAAACAGCCTTATCCAATTTTATGTTTTGGCAGGGAAGCGTGCCTGCCAGGAAAGAGTGTTATTTTTGATGCTGATTAGATGATTGCCTGAAGTAGCCCCAATTTTGCGGTTTGTTTTCGTTACAGGATAGCACTGTTTTAGAGCTAATGGCTTGTTTCCAGAGCGAGCAGAACGTAATTTAGATATTATCACCTCTACGCTTCTGCCATAGCACAGATAGAATGTCCATCTCTAGTAAAACACGTAATTCTGCCTGCAATGGCTGGCAGTTCCTTGGCGACCTCTTAAATTTCAGTCATGTTAGTGTCGTATGGAAATATTTGTGATACATTGGTTCATTATGCATCCTCAAATTTCAGAAATATTACAGTTTTTCAAGAATCATGGATTAAGCCCAAAGTATGTATGCATGAAATTTAGAATTTATGTATATAGCTCAAACTCCAGAGCTTAGTACTTGAAAAAAAAAATAAAATAAAGGCCATGGGTTTGATTCCCAGTGAATGTGTGTGAAGTGATAAAAATGAGGCCTTGACTTCAATGTTAATCACAGTAAAGCATATGTCAAAAGCATAAGCGTGAATGTAATATTACTGAGGCTTACTTTTTTAGGACTTAGCAAGTCTCGGTTTTAATTCTTTGCTTCTCTCTCAGGGAAATGTCTTCTATAACAGAGTGATTTCAAGGCTGCAGCAGGAACTGTGGACTGTGCTAATGTAGAGATTCTTCACACTCTTTCTGCCAGTGATCAGGGCTCATAGCTGAAGGGTTCTCGAGTCCTCACTTGACTTTGTGACTCTACTGTAGCATTTCCATGCCATCACACTTCTGCTATTTGATTTGCCTGCACACAAATCAAACAGTAGACGGGAGTACATCGCTGATAAGTCTTGGTTTGTTTAAGGCTTTTCCACTCCTTTAAATATGTGGCTAATATGTGGCTCAGAGCCAAAAGTCTCCATTTTCCTGGAAAAAGCCTCTATTTTTTATGCAGTCAGTCATAAACTGTTTCTTACTTTCTTGCAGTCATGCCTTCGCCGCAGCACTTTGATGGTCGTGCCATTGTGTCATGGAACGACCCTGATATCACCATCGCTGTGCCCTGGTACATCAGCCTAATGTTTCGTACCAGACAAAGCATTGGATCCACAACCCTAATGCAAGTCAACGCTGGCGACACATCTCAAGTTAACCTTCTGGTGAGTGTCGAATGTCATACAGGTCATTCTTATTTGATGTAAATTCATTCTTATACCATTTCCTAATCAGGTATGACTGTCATTTTAAAACATTTCCTGACTTTTTCTAAGATAAGGGACAAGTATGTGCGGTTTCAAGTACTGCTGGGAGAGCAGAAAGTGGCCACGCTGGATTTCCCAGAAGTCCGAGTGAATGACGGGGAATGGCATCACCTCCTTGTGGAGCTGAGGAGCAGCAAAGATGGGAAGGACACAAAGTACATGGCGAATGTGTACCTGGACTACGACATGTTCATGGTCAGTTCTGTGGTCTTAACAAAACAGAACAGTCCTTTGCTAAAACCTCTTTACTGAAGTCTTCCATGCTTTACAGAAGTCAGCAGAGATCGGAAACGAGCTGCCTGGACTCAAGCTGAGGAGTCTGTTCATTGGTGGACTTCTGGGACAGAGTAACAGTGTCAAGCAGGGTTTTAAGGGATGCGTGCAGGTGAGGCCAAGAGAAAGCCTTTGAATCTTTCAACTTGCATGATACAGTAGCTGTTGTGAATCATATATGTGTAATACATACATATGTAAGGTATACAGGACTAAAAAAAAAAAATGTAAGAAATTGTTTTGTACATAATATTGAACTGAGTAATTTCTGTTTATATTACTAATATTATAGCATAATAGTTCTTATCAATATATTTATTGTATTTATTAATGGATTCATTATAAACATGTATCTGTGTTCAAGTAATCAATGTGTCAAGTTTGGCTTTGATACATAAGGTGTGTATAATGTTGTTAGACATGTAATATAAATACTGACAAGTGCAAAACTGAACTTGGATTAAGAATGAATTCATGAACTGTCAGCTCTACCTACTGAAGAAAATCTGACAGCATATTTGAAAATCACCTATAATTAAATGCCAAGTTAACATGAGGGAAATTATCTAAAATTCCCAAACAATTTCCATACAGCTTAGTTAATGAATATATATGTTTGTAATTTGAAGAATATCTCGTATGCTCACCAGGCCTGCATTTTTAAATAAAAAAAAGTAAATACAATAATATTGTGAAATATTATTACAATTTTTTTTAAGTTTTATTACAATTTTAAAATAAAAAATAAAAATAATTTATTCCTGTGATGGCAAAACCGAATTTTCAGCATCCATTACTCCAGTCTTCAGTGTCACATGATCATTTAGAAATCATTCTAATATGCTGATTTGAGTTAGTTCTTATTATCTTATTATGTTGTGCTGGTTACATATTTTTATAGAAACCATGAAACTTCTTTTAGGATTCTTTGATGAACAGAAAGTTTAAAAGAACAGCATTTATTTGGGGGAAAAATCTCATGAGCAATTGAAAAGTGACTGGCTTTATGCAAACATGTGTCACAGGGTGTCAGGATGGGGGAGACTGCCACCAACACGGCTAACATCAACATGCAGCAGGCATTAAAGATCCACGTGGAAGAAGGCTGTGATATGGCCAACCCCTGCGACTCCAACATCTGCCCAGACAACAGCCAGTGCACAGATGACTGGAATGCACACACCTGCGTCTGTGACCCTGGTACTGACACCTGCATCACATTCACTGCATCTATACAGACGCATCTGATTTCAGAAGGCATTCATCGAATTCTCTCTTTTTTCTTTCTTTCATTCTTTTTCTCTTTCTGTCACTCACAGGTTTCTTTGGCAAAGACTGTGTTGATGCATGTCATCTGAACCCCTGTGAGCATTTGTCCACGTGTGTCCGTAAGCCGAGCTCCTCTCACGGTTACACATGCGAGTGCAGTCAGGACTACTATGGGCAGTACTGTGAGAACAAGTAAGTCGCATAGCGGATAAAATACCAGATAAGACCAGACTTGTTTATTCTAGTTAGTGCTGGTTTTGGTAAAGCTGGTGGAACAGCATAGCCATACTGCTAATATTTTACATCTTAGTCCTGTATCGGCCACTGTAGCTTCTCTACAGGGAGGGGTGAGCGGGGGACTGAGCCGTTGGTTGCAATTCGCAACCTCACCGCTAGATGCCGCTAAAATTTACACACTGCATCTTTAAGTTAGAATAGTAATTGATATAAACTCACAACTGTATTGAAAATATGAATTGTGAGTTGACTTTTTTTCCTCAGATTTGGACTTCATAACTCACAATTGCGAGTTTATATCTCAGAAGTCGTAACTGCAGGATATAGACTTGCAATTGCGCAAAAAAATTGTCAAAAGTGCGAGATATAATCTTGCAATAGCGAGAAAAAAGTCAGATGCGAGTTTATATCTCGAAATTCTGAATTTACTTCTCACAATTGCGTATATATCCTGCAATTCTGACTTTATAACTTGCAATTTAGTTCATATCTCGCAATTCTTAGGAAAAAAGTCAGAATTGTGAGATAAAGTCGCAATTATCTTTTAAGTTTTTTTTTTTTTTCATGGTGGAAACAAGCTTCCATAGGTTATTGCTAATTAAACTGACCTTTTTAAACATGGTCTTTTTAGTTAGTCGAGTCAAATTCATTTTTATACCACTTTTCACAATATATTGTTAACCAGAGTTACAGAATATCTTCGTGCCTTACAGTCACATTTACCAGATTAGAACTGGGCAATAATATAGTTAATATTGCACAACAATACAAGCAATCAAGCAGTTCAGATATGCTATACAGTGTATATTGCACTACGCAAGTATAGCGTATGTATGAGGATAAAGTGGGGCAGATTTATACTGTGTCAGTGTCCTGACAACCCTATCAGGGTTTACATTGTGATAATGACCGGCTGACTTTACATTATAACTTACTTAATAACATGATGTATAGAATGGAATTGAAGCACTGCAATGGGATTTTTACATTGTAATTAAAAGATTTCTGAAGTATTACGTGTTGATTTCTGAGATTTGAAAAAAGCAAAAAAGAGCAAAATCACTTAGTGCGAAATGTTCACATTTCTGACAATGTCTGAAATTTCGCATTGCAGTTGTGCAGTGTATCAGTCAGTGTAAATTATTTGTATTATGGAAGTCATCTTCATTCCAGTGGTTTGGGTTTGTGTGTGTGGGTGTGTCTGTCACTGAGTTGGCTCTTCTCCACAAAGCAGGGGAAAACAACACAATGCACACCCTTTCACAAGTCCACACAAGCTCCACATAATTATTACCTTCCCTTTTATTTTCATATTTAATCTGCTAAACCCTCTGATCAGTGATGAATGTCATGCTTGTCTCATCACTTACACATGAGACGTCTTTTCCTCTGTTTCTTTACTTATTCTGCTGACATGACTGTCCTCTATTAGATTAAGACCCAAACACGCTGCTAGCACCTGATGTTGAGTTAATAAGCACCATGCGGCCCTGCTGTCTGCACATTTTAAGGAGAGGATTGCAGAGAAGGAATATTTTCCTTAGCCTCGGTGTTCTGAAATAAATGGACTTGTGTTTGACCTCCAGCTGGCCTTTTACTGGGCATCATTGAGAAAAAAAAAAATTTTTTTTTTTTTATCTAATTTGAACTTTGGTAGTACTTTTTAAAGGCCAAAAACATACTTTATGCAAATGCTTGGTTAACAAACTGCAAACTTGTTGCTCCATATTGTTGATGCAATGTCACATGTGTGACCCAAAACGGTACCAAAAATTTTTCATGAAGAAAAATAAATAAAGATGCAATAACAATCAAACTGAAATGTATTACTATTACCATAATAATATGCACAGTACACATCATCTGTAGCTGAAGCATTAACCTAACAAAATGACACAAATACAGTCCATCCGATGTTCTTACAGACATTTATTCACCCAAGCACATTTATACCTTACATTTAGTGTTACATTATTTACAGTGGTGTGAAAAAGTGTTGGCCCCCTTCCTTGTGTAATATTAAAATTAGTTTGATGATCTGAATCTTTTAAGTGACAAATATACAAAAAAAAAAAAAAAACAGGAAGGGGGCCAACACTTTTTCACACCACTGTATATTACATGTACATAATCAAGAAATGGTCACATTTTATTTTAAGGTTCAAATCTTGCTATTAACAAACCATTAACTGCGACTTCTGCCTCAATAAAGTCTTAATTTGCTGCTTATAATTAGTTAGTACGGTAGTTGTTAAGTTTAGCTATTGGGTTGGATTAGGGATGTAGAATATGGTCATGCAGAATATGTGCTTTATAAGTACTAATAAACAGCCAATAATATGCTATTAATAGGCATACTAATAAGCAACTAGTTTACAGTGAGAATTGGTCCCTGTACTAAAGTGTTAGCCAAGAAATTAATAAATTATGAAAATAGTTGTTTGTTTCAGAAATGCATTGTAGGGTTTAGGATTTTGTAATAAAAATGACAGTAATTACATACAAAAAAAAAACAAAATTACAACAATTTCTAATTTCTAAAATTACTTCACCCAGTTTAAGCTTCTGCCCAATTTGTTGTGCTAATAATATAATTTAAAATATTGTTTTGTTTTTTTTTCCACAGGGTGGAAAAACCATGTCCTCGGGGTTGGTGGGGCAGCCCCATGTGTGGCCCTTGCAACTGTGATGTCAGCAAAGGCTTCAACCCCGATTGCAATAAGACTACTGGAGAATGCCACTGCAAGGTATGAAGATTAAATTTTACATTATTTACCCAAGCCTTTCAGTCTGGTCTAGATTTGTTGTCCACAAATGTTGATGGATGTTTTAGAGACTAACCGTACACCTATTTTACACAGGACAACTACTATCGACCGAAAGATAGCGACAGCTGTTTCCCCTGTGACTGCTTCCATTTGGGCGCAAATTCTCGCACATGTGACCCAGAGACGGGTCAGTGCCCCTGCAAGGCGGGTGTGATTGGGCGACAGTGTAATCGTTGTGACAACCCCTTCTCTGAAGTGACCAGCACGGGTTGTGAGGGTAAATACTGATTTCCTCCCACCTGCTTTGAGTTTAAATGACATATGTGTCATTGTCAATCTACACTAATGAAGTACAAATTGGGTAACATTATGTTTCTTGTCTTTACCGTTCAGTTGTGTATGAGGGCTGCCCAAAAGCCTTTGACGCTGGAATCTGGTGGCCCAGGACCAATTTTGGACGCCCAGTTGCCATGAATTGTCCCAAGGGATCTATTGGTGAGTAATACTGGGCTTGTTATTGAGACAATACAAAATAAGTGTCTGTTTTGTGACAGATGAATTTAGGTTTGAGTCAATAACAAAGTAGATTTTTTTTCAGACTAACTTTATTTTAAATATTAAATATTCTGAAAAATGCAAAGTAGTGTAACCATAAATTATTAGGTACAAAATAAAAGAAAATGAGTTATATATTTTGGTGTGGCTAGCTACAATGATTTATATTTTAGTGTATGACGTTTAAGTGAAATAATGGGCTTAAACTTGTGCAAATGCCTTTGTTTTCAGTGGCTTTCTGTCACTTGGCACTGCCGCCCCCATTGACGTTACCCAGCCCTGTTAACAAAGAATTTTCATTGGCAGATCTCTGCAGTTAGATCTTTTCATTGGTTGGGTAACTGAATGTTAATGAGGCCTCGTCTCTAGAGGGAGCTGGTTGGCAAACACTAAAGTATTGTGGGACACGGCTTGGCAGCACTTGTATAAAGACACATTTACCCAAGTGCTTGTTGGAGTGAGGTTTCAGTTTGAGAAACTTCTGAAACTGTACTTGAAGTGAAATCATTTTTTTAAATAATTGTATATACTGTGTATATATATGTGTGTGTGTGTGTGTGTGTGTGTGTGTGTGTGTGTGTGTGTATTTATTTATTTAATATTTATTTATTAAATTATTAATTATAATGTTTTCTAACTGACTTTAGGCACTGCTGTCAGACACTGCAGCGATGAGAAAGGCTGGCTGCCCCCTGAACTTTTCAACTGTACCACCATTACATTCTCCCACCTCAAGAAACTGGTAGATCTAGATGTTTAAATCATGAAAAGTTCATATTGTTGTGGTCATCACAAAAAACATCTCAAGTAACCTCTCTTTACCCCTTCCTCTTGTTCATATCCCACCTCTTTTCGACCAGAATGAGGAGTTGCATCGTAATGAATCCACAATGGATGGGCAGAAATCAAAGGACATCGCTCGAATGTTACAGAACGCCACTGACCAGACCAAGTCCTTTTATGGAAACGATGTTAAGACAACCTACCAGCTTATTTCCTGGATCCTGCACTATGAGAGCCAGCAGCAGGGCTTTAACCTGGCCGCCATGCGCGACGCCAAATTCAATGAGGTTGGTTTTACTCCTCCATCTCTACTGTCAATATAATCTGCTTCAGTTTGAATACTTAAAAGTTATTAGTGGTTATTGTTCAGACTAGCATCACTGTTACTGTTGCTAATACATACAGTAGGATTAGATATCTGAACAAACCACTAAACAAGCTATTAAGCTGAACTCTGCCACACCATTTTTGCTTCACGAATTAAACCTGGAATTATCCAACTTGTTGAGGAGACATCATTTTTCTAACACCGTGTCTACAAATGTGGCATGGTTGTGACGTGATAAAATAAGGTTCTATTATAATTAAAAGAGCTGTCTAAACTGGCAGTGCCCATTGTAGACATCACAATATCCAAAATATTACAAAGACTTGGGGTTGGGCTCTTTTGACTTGTAACTGGTGCTTGCCAGGCACATTTTCTTCAGTAAATGTAACCTAGTTTGCACTTACATAGCAGCCATCCAAAACAACCTTTCAACTGCATAGTTGATAAGTTAAAAACAACTCAGAACACCTTAGCAACCACATTGCAAATCCCTGTGCATTATGACGTCAACTTTTGCACATGCAAGCACTTTTACCATGCTTTACAGCTATACCAACAATGGGATGTTATAGGCAATTTTCTATTGGTCTCTTCTGTACTTCAGCTCTGGCAGCCCAAAATTGTGAGCTTTTAGCTTTGAGGTTTAGTGGATAAGTGTAAATAACACAGCATATAGTGACTGATGTCATGAGAATGAAAACGCCCACATTCAAAGCACATCTGGCAACATGAACGTACTTATCATGATACATGGTTTTAGGATAAGGATGCATTTTAAGACCACATTCATTATGTCTCATCTTGGCCCAGACTCAGACTTCTAATGTCTCTTAAATGTCCAGAATGTTACCCTGAAATACCGAATGTGTTTGAATTTTGCAGAACATAGTGAAGGCTGGCAGCGCAATCCTGGACGCCAGTAATAAAGAGCACTGGGATCAGATACAGAGAACAGAAGGAGGTACGGCACATCTGTTGAAAAACTTTGAGGAGTACGCCAACACTGTGGCCCAGAACATGAGGAAGACCTACCTGAAACCCTTCATCATTGTAACCGAGAATATGGGTGAGTAACTTCTAAAATCACTAATGTAGCTACTAATGTGGATTCAACCATTTATTGAACCATTTATTTATTATTAAAACATACATTGTTTTGACCACTATACAGTTCTTTTTAACCTTAATCTTTCTTTGACTTGTCAGTTTTTGCAGTGGATTATCTAGACGCCATTTATCCAGATGAGGCAAAAATCCCTCGTTTTCAAACGACTGACCAGGAGTGTCCCAAAGACCTTAAGTCATCTGTTATTTTCCCAGAATTCAGTTTCAGATCTTCAGAGCATAAAGGTAAAAAACAAACATTAAAATAGATATATATGAATAATTCTATTGAGCCCCCCGAGGGGACTTGGTGATTGGGAAATAATATATTTCAGTGCTTTTGCATTTGCTTGCAAAGCTTTTGCATTCTCTCGCAAATGTGTTGCGTTCTCCTGAGAAAATTCTACCACCTCAAATTATTTCCGTCACTAAATTTTGTGAGGAAATGGAAAGTTTCTCAGGGAATGCAAAAGTATAACAAAACATTGCACAGTGACTAACTAGGAAAAATCCCTAACAAAAACTCATGGGCTGCTGGCCACAATTTTTTTTTTCTTTTTTTTTTTTCAGTAGTTTTGTAATAATATTTAGTCACCATATGAAATATTGGAGTGTTAATAAATACTGCATTTTTAACATTAACTCTCTTCAACTAATTTTCACATGAACTCTCTCTCTCTGGTAGTTTCTCCCACAGATGATCCAGAATCTCAGAGCAGCTTGGATGAAGAGCACGATCCAGCTACAAACAAGAGGAAAAGGCATGCTGAGAGTCTGGCACCATTTCCTGTGGCTGCAGTCATCATCTATAAATCTCTGGGCCAGCTTCTACCAGAGCACTATGACCCCGATCGCCGCAGTCTCAGGTACAGAACGTCACTTTTTAGTACTTGTCCAACTATAAAGCGCTTGTCCAAATATTTAGTCTCGGTGGCATTCCACAGTCAAACACAGAACACTGTTGTCATGCTAAGAAGATCCATTTAGCATGTCATTGCTGCCCGTTTTTTCCACAGGCTGCCGAACCGTCCGGCCATTAACACTCCCATCGTGAGCACGACTGTGTACAGTGAAGGCGAGCCATTACACATTCCTCTGGAGCGACCAATCACACTGGACTACAACCTTCTGGAGACAGAGGAGAGAACTAAACCAGTATGTGTGTTCTGGAACCACTCTATCACGTGAGTCACAACCCCTTCATACAAATTCATAGGCTCACATTTTTAATTATAATCGAGATATCACTTGAATGAAAATAAAATCTCCTAAATCAGTTTATTTCAGTAAGTAGTTGGCATGTAGATGATTAATGCCAGTATGATATGTCTTGGTATGTCAGTGTTGGTGGCGCAGGTGCCTGGTCTTCTAAAGGTTGTGACCTCATCTCCAGAAACCACACCCACATCAGCTGCCAGTGCAATCACATGACCAGCTTTGCCGTGCTTATGGATATCTCCAAGAGAGAGGTACTGTGGCTAAAATAACAACATCGTACCCAATCGCTTATAGGGTGGTTCAACCAAAAATGAAAATCCTGTCATCATCCTGTCATGTATGTATAATGTTAGTTGGTTAACTTCATTTATCAAATAGATACAGTCAAACCAACATTTATTCAGACACCTTCAACATTTCTCACATTATCACAGTTTATTCACTATAGTTTAGAAAATGGTAATAAAATATGACAAGAACTCAAGAGTTAAACTGTCAGAACAAATTCAGCTTGATAATGTCAGATAACTTTGATAGAAAGGTATGTAATAGATTACAATCAACCAAAAATTATTCATACAGCTGTCAATATTTACACAACTATGAATACTTTGTCGGGTGACCCTTAGCCTTAATGACAGCCTGTAGTCTCCTGGGCATGCTGTCAACCAGGTTCATGCAAACCTGAACTTCAATTTTTTCCCAGACTCGGTCTGAATAATTTTTAGTCCCGAATTTGTATAAATTTTACTGGTAGTCCATTGTATGAAGAATTTTTTGGGTATAATATATCACAGTTTAGTTTATTTTGCTACCCTCACTTTACATAAATTAACTATAGTGTCCTGCACCCACTAGTAAAAAA
>NW_015552618.1:468942-471599 GCF_001515605.1 Sinocyclocheilus anshuiensis | reverse complement strand
GGCTGTTAGTTTCACTTTCGCCAGAAAGTTGTGTATGCTTAAGGGTGAAAATAAATGACGTTCATAGTGAATGCCCTTATACATTGTCTTATATTTACGATTTAGTTTTAATCCAAATGGTGCGCGCTCTCTCTCTCTCCCTACCATTAAGTAACTTGTGCATTGTTGTACTTACTTCTTTTTGACATATCCGACCAAACTACAAACTTTCCAGTGATGTCTGTGACAAAGGGATATTCACTTGACAAGCTCGCACATCTGCGCCGCCGCGCGCTCAATCCACTCAGCGTGATTTGCTTACCAGCTGGCGCAAATCAGCTATACAGGCATTAATACTGAATGTTTTATATTCATTGCATACATATACTTCGTAGACATCTTTAATCTCTAATAACTCCATTCTGCTGTCTGTTGTCTGTGTTTCTTTGTCTGAATATGGCACTTATCACATGCTGTGTGGTATCGGCGTTTGGTATCGGGGCATTTTAACGAGTACAGGAGCTCAGTATCGGGCCCGATACCGATACCAGTATCGGTATCGGTGCATCCCTACTATTTATGTTTGATGATCAATGCTTATATGTGAATAAAAGCATGATGAATGATCATCTCTAATGCAAGACTTTGATTAAACGGCTTGATTCATATGGAATACTTTTTTGATCTCTTTATGAACTTTTTGAAGCTTAAAAATGTTGATTGTGTAGTTTAATGGGTTTGGAATGACAAGGCTTTGGGTGAACTATCATCATCGTTCATTCATTGTAAATCATTTTTCTGTTTTTATTGACTTTTTCTGACTTTCTCTCATTCTGTCAGCACGGTGATGTTCTTCCCCTGAAGATTGTCACCTACACCACAGTCTCCGCCTCTCTTCTGGCGCTCCTCATCACCTTCATCCTGCTGGCCATCCTGCACAAACTACGCTCCAATCTCCACAGCATCCACAAGAACCTGGTGGCTGCCTTGTTCTTCTCCGAGCTGGTCTTTCTCATCGGAATCAACCAGACTGACAACCCGGTGAGGGACTCATCTTTAGAACATTACTGTGAAACTGGCATGGGTTTAAAACTGGAAACAGCAAAATAATGTAAAATGAAAGCGAGAAGGAACTCAAAAGACCTCGCATGAAATTACAAGACTGGCTTTATGGGTTTGATCTTTCATCAAGTTAAATCACAAGTGAGCGTTTCGATCTCATATGTGGTTTTGTTTCTTCTCATCGAGGGAGTCTCGTGTTGTAGTTTTCCCTTTCAGCGATATCCAGAATTTTAAATTCGCATTCTCAAATTCCACTAATTACTTTCTTAGGTCTGTAATTAACAACTACATATACTTGTGGATTGAGGTTACTTTGACAAATGGCTGCAATTACTGTGAGGTGGCTTTTATTTTGGGTATTTGTCATCCATTACTGAGTAAAGAAAAGCTTTAATGGTTTAAATCCATTTATATGTGGTTTGACAGCATCTTCTTGTCTCCATTGTGCCACTGGCTGGGCGCCATTCACTGGATTACGTCAGATTACTTTAGATTTCTGTACTTTAGATTTTTATACAGATGCTGTAGATGCTTTACCAGCATGTGAAACAACAGAATTTTTATTTGTGAAAACATAATGTGTTTTATGTTTTTATGATTTTTTTTTTTCTCATTTGATGTTCAAATTCCAAATTTCCCAGCTGGTTTTCTCACTGAGGTATGCTGTGACTGGTGTCTGCTAGTACTAGGGATTCATTTAGAGTTACACTGACACGCTTTCACATTATTTAAATAAATGCGAGGTCTGGCTACATGTTGGACACACTGTTTAGGTCTAGCTCTGTGTAGATGGCATGTAGCTGTATCTTTTCTGATATTTCATTACTAAGTGGGTGAATTTCACAGAACATGTCAAGAACATGTCCAGGTATAAAACATAAAGCAGTAGCTATTTACACAAAGAGAGAAGGAAGGTAGATTCTATTTACAGTTAGTGTAAGGGAAAGTAGATGCTGTTTACACTTAGTGTAAATAGTGGTAGATACTGTTTCTTTGCACTAAATGTAAATAGAAACCAATAGCATCTTGTTTTCTCTAAGTGCAAATAATGATGCATGTAAATAAAAAGTGTAAATAGAGATTATGGACTATAAAATTAAAGGGATAGTTCACCCCAAAATTAAAATTTTGTCATACTCACCCTCAAGTTTTTCTAAACATGTATGAGTTTCTTTCTTCTGTTGAACACAAAAGAAGATGTTTTTAAGAATGTTGGTAACCAAACAGTTGCTGGAAGCCATTAACTTCCAGTGTTTTTTTTTTCTTACTATGAAACATTTTTAAAAACATCTTCTTTTGTGTTCAACATAAGAAACTCAAGCAAGTTTGGAACAACATAAATAATGACAAAATTTTCATTTCTGGGTGAACTATCCCTTTAATTGTTTTTAAAATGTAAATTTATATACCATGGTAGTATTTTTTTGTGATGCCTTTCATTAATGTATTTTATATAAATAAATAATATAGTAATATAGTGTTTTGGAAAATTATAAGAGCAAAAATTTTTTATAAAAAATTTAAGCAAAAAATGTTTATAAAAATGTAACAGCAATATATATATATATATATATATATATATTTTTTTTTTTTTTTTTAAACATTTTTTGCTTTTA
>NW_015552618.1:466196-466517 GCF_001515605.1 Sinocyclocheilus anshuiensis | reverse complement strand
TTTTTTGCTCTTATAATTTTCCAAAATATACTATATTACAGTAATAATAATAATAATAAAATACTCAATCTAAAACTAAATCTAAAAATGTATTAAAATACTTCGAATATGTTCTGTAAATGCTCTTAATTGCCCAAAAATAAGCACAACAATATGCTAACTTTAATAAATATGCTTTCTTTTTATTTATTTACATTTAGGGTCAAATATAACCCATTTGTTTTCATGCAATTTAGCAGAATGTTTCTGTTGAATATTAACCGTCTCTCTCTCTCTCTCTCTCTCTCTGTCTCTCTCTCTCTCTCTCTCTCTCTTGTTTGT
>NW_015552618.1:454223-466088 GCF_001515605.1 Sinocyclocheilus anshuiensis | reverse complement strand
CTCTCTCGCTCTCTCTCTCTCTCTCTCCCTCTCCCTCTCTCTCTCTCCCTCTCTCTCTCTCTCTCTCTCTCTAGTTTGTTTGTACGGTAATAGCCATTCTTTTGCACTACTTCTACATGTGCACGTTTGCCTGGACATTTGTGGAGGGTTTGCACATTTACCGTATGCTCACTGAAGTCAGAAACATCAACCACGGCCACATGCGCTTCTACTACGCCATCGGCTGGGGGATACCTGCTATTATTACAGGTCAGAGACACACACACACACCCTCTCTAGTCTATTCACTAATTACTATTTCATGTACATACATTACACCCAACCCAGTGTCTGTCCAGGTTCATATTTGTACGCTCAGCGTAAGTCCACTGTGTCAACACGGATACACACCTTCAGCTCATGAATTTCCCTAATAGACTATTAGAAATGTTTGTAAACCAGCACACACACGCATTCATGTCGTCGTGCTTGGACTCGCCCATTCTTTTGGATGGTGTGTGTGTGATCCCTGTGGGAACGAGACAGGATGCCAATGTCTTCATATTACTACCTCTCGCTCTCTTGCTCGCTCTTTTTTCTTTCTTTCTCTGTTTTCTCTCCGATGGCTCTGCTCTCCATAATGGGTGTCACTTTCTCCACTGGCACATGCTCAAAGCGGTGAAAGAGCCCCTATCCAAGAGATAATAGAGGCTGACCCGACTCCTCTCTGCTCCTCCCAGCTTAATGAATGGCTGCTTGCTTTCTTTACTCCATTCTGTAATTCATTGCTCATACTGTTGCTTAGGGATTTTAACAGACTTCAGTGTGTAACTCATCCTGCTCTGTTCTGCTTATAGAGGAGAAGTATGCTGTTACTTTTCTAAGTGATCACATTGCGAACTTACATTGGCCGCCAAGTGCATGTGTCTTTTAAGTCCATGAGACTGTAGGGTGTCCCATTTGTCATTTTAACTTTCAGAAGGGTGCTCGCAAGCGCCTCCTTGGCGCCAGTATGAGCCCTAGCTGCACACTTCTGCTCAACCCGCACTGAGGCAAGCTTCACTGTAGATCTCTACCCAACAGTCAAAGCGCCATTACGTCACGAAAGTGTGGACTCAGAGAAAGACTGTGAGGGTTTAGGGTGTGATTTGGGACAGGGCCATAGCAGTCATTCAGGACCAAGTGTGACTCACATGTCCTGAAAAGTGAAGCCAAAACATTTCAATCGCCCCCTGGTGGCTGACTGGGTTTTATAAACTATGTCCTCTCCATGTAAACAAATGGGACGTGAGCCAAATTAAAAAATCAAATTACATGTCAAATAATTTTTTCCCAAAGATGGTTCCCATCATTTTAGGTAGTTCTTATCATGCTGATGTATGTTCCAGTGTTCATTTTTCTAAAAGGTTTGCTTTTTTGATGCTATAAATATGGGATGTGGTGTCATGATTAAGTGCTTGTGATTGGGTTTGTGGGAGTTTGGGTAGGATTGTGATACTGCACTCCACCTCGCGAGCACTACTGCGCAGACTCACACTGTGTACACCGTTGTCGTGTTGCGACGCAACAGCTAAAGTCTGTCTACACTGGACGTGACAAAGTGACCGTTAAAACTCATTTGAACGTTGTGTCAGTACGTCATAAATAGAGCGCGGCATCAATTTACTGTTGGGGATTTGTTGCGCCGCGCCGCATCCAGTGTAGACAGCATCACTGATTATAATGGGTTCTATAGTATTTTGTTGCGTTGCATCGTGCCACTCACGTCTGATGTAGACACGATGTCAGTCTCTAAATGATGCCACTGGCGCAAGATGACAGTGACCATACCTGGGATGTTTTGGCTTCACTTATCTATAGTAGAAGGAAGACACGTCGTTCATCTTTTTTTTTACAGTCTATGCTCAGGACACTAAAGCAGCATGCTTAGAAACCAGTCAGAACACCTTAGCAACTCCAAACAACCTCAACAGCATAGCAACACTTTAATAGCACTCTGAACACTATAGCGACCACTAAGCAACACCCCAGAAATTACAGGTATTTAACAATGCCCTGGCAACCACCCACAACAGTATGTTTTCTTAAGATGTTGTAAAAGTTATATTGATGTTTGTGTCCCATCAGGTTTGGCTGTGGGCTTGGATCCTCAAGGATATGGGAACCCTGACTTCTGCTGGCTGTCCGTCCACGACACCCTCATCTGGAGTTTTGCAGGACCCATCGCTTTAGTGGTGCTGGTAAGTCCATCTACTCATCATTTGTTCATCATTCTAACTAGTCTCATTCCATTCTCCGTACTCAGCTGATCATATGTCATAATCCTTAAACAGGTCAACATCATTATCTTTGTGCTGGCGGCAAAGGCGTCGTGTGGCCGTAGGCAACGTTCCTATGAAAAGTCTGGAGTCATGTAAGACAGTGTTACCCTGTCCCTTGAGAGCATTTTATGAGGATTGTTTTATGAAATATGGTACTTATTGTGGTTTTCTACATGTGCTCCAGTCCTGCTCTGCGGATGGCCTTTCTGCTCCTGTTGCTCATTAGCGCCACCTGGCTGCTGGGTTTAATGGCTGTTAACAGTAATGTCATGACCTTCCACTATCTGTTTGCCATCTTCAGCTGTCTGCAGGTAACAGTTGTTCTATTCTTGACCTCAGTTTTTCCAAAACAGACTAATAAGGCAAGCATAATTTTAACTATTGTTCATAGTAAGGCTCGCTATACATGCAAAAGCGCTAAACAACCTCTATGTGTGTTCTTGTGTACGGAAATCTTGCAGACTGCAGTGCAGATGCAGGATGTGTTTAATACATCAACAAGTGTTGTTATTGTTAACTAAAAGTAAAAGTTAAGTTCTGTAATAGAAACTAAGTTGAAATGTATTAAAATATAAATATTAGATGAAAAAAATGTACACTTAGAAAATGTAAAAATTAGAAATATTGCCTTAGCAACTTGTTGAAATTAAAAGTTTAAATTGTTTATTATGTAAGGAATAATTGACGACGGGCCGTTGAATTATTAGACAAATAATGCACACCCGAGGTGGTGAGGCCGCTACACCTCGGGTGTGCATTATTTTTCCTCAGTGGTAGAGCATTGCATTAGCAGCGCAAAAGGTTGTGGGTTCGATTCCCTGGGAACACACATACTGGTAAAAAATGTATAGCCTAAATGTACTGTAAGTCGCTTTGGATAAAAGCGTCTGCTAAATGCATAAATTAAATTAAATTAAATTGAAGTAATACAATTACAAACACTAAAACTAAAATCAAATAAATAGAAATGTTAAAACAATTATAAAAAAGGACATAGCAAAAATTGAAAACTGAAAATTGAATTTGAAAACCGATTTGAAAATTCTGTCATCATTTACTCACCCTCAAGTTGTTCCAAACCTGCATGAGTTTCTTTCTTCTGCTGAACACAAAAGAAGATATTTGGAAGAAAGTTAAGAATAAAAATCAGGCTGACGTCAGTATTTGACGCCAATTTGGCATCAATTTTGGTTACACAACCTAAAAACTACAAATAGCAGCATCAGCTGACGTCAGTACTGGACATCAAATTAATATTGACATTAGACATTGAATTGACATCGTCACCCAACATAGCAACCAAAATTTAACCAAATACCAATGTCTTATGACGTCGTGTGCCTGCTGGGTAGCCATTGACTTCCATAGTATTTTTTTCCTATACTATAGAAGACAATGCCTACCAGGAACTGTTTAGTAAACTATCCCTTTATAAACCATTTCCTGTTTGTTTTTCAGGGCATATTCATTTTCCTCTTCCACATCGTGTTCAATAAAGAGGTGAGGAAAAATCTAAAAAACGTTTTCACGGGAAAGAAACCGTTACCTGATGAGTCCAGCGCCACACGCACCACCCTACTTACAGTAAGTCACTACAACACGTTTATGCTATTAAATATTTACACATTCATTGTTTTTCACAGGTCTAGAAACAGCAGTTAGGATCGGTTTAAATGTCAGTTTATCTTGTAGTAGCAAATTAATAAGGAAGTCATTTAAGTAATTTGCAAGCAATAAGAAAGTAATTTCACGTAATTTGGCATCAAAGGAAGCTGTGAAGTGGTCTAGCATTTGGAAATGTATTATTTTGCTTGATTTACAGTTCTGTGCTCTTTCCCTGTCCTTAGCGTACATTAAACTGTAATAACACATACATGGAGGACGGCACGCTGTACCGCTCTGCCATCGGCGAGTCGACGGTGTCTCTGGAGAGCACAGTCAGGTCAGCCAAGAGTCACAGCAGCTACCTTACTTACACGCACAGGTAACATGCTACTGCTGGGGCATGGCGCTACGCTCTCATTATGTAACATTTCACTTTCTCTCATCCTATTGATAACACTTTAATAACTTTCTATTTTATTCAAATGACTTTTCTCTTTTCATATGCATGAGCAAAGGTGCATTGCTTCTGCTTTGCTTTGCAGTGCTGCGATAATGTACACAAACTCCAAAACACATTCTTGCATGTATTCCTATGAATGTTGTGTATGCATGTGTATTGTGTACACTGAACGCAGGCATGCTCTGTTTATAGATTCAGTTCATTAGTAATTTTCAAAGCATGTATCATCATGTCTAAATAATTTGAATTTGTTGACAGGGTTCAATATTATGGTATGACGTATGCTATCTCGAAGGCACAATTCACCTCAATAGCATAATAGCAGATTGACCAACTAATTAGCTCACAGTATGACCAGTGTTGTTATTCTTAACTTAAACTAATATTAAACCTATTAAAATAGTTTAGCAATTCAAATAAAGCTTAATTAAAATTAAATATAAATACTGGAGTACTAAATCTGAAATAGAAATAAAACTAAATAGAAATATTACATCAAACAAAAACTAATAAAATGACAAAAACACAGATTACTAAAACAATAATAGATAATGCTATAATAATATATAAATAATGCTAAAATAACACTAAGTAAGACTGGGAAATATAGGTTAATAAATTAATTTAAATTAACAGGTTTCAGCATTTTGATAAGTATATGCTCTCAAACAGCCATTGTTGCCAAGCAAATCTAAAATGTGTAAAGTAAAATAAAATAAAAATCAATTTAAAAAATAATAATACTTCAGTAGAATGTTTACTACAATAAGCACTAGGAAGCATGATGTTTAACCTTTTCTTATAAAACAGATAGTTCCAGTCCTTGATTCTGATTGGCTGAGCCATGTTCGAAGCTGTTGTAAATTACTCTACAAACATACACCTTTGTTTACGTTTGTGTGTTGCTCGGCAACCACTTTGTTGCAACCACAACTGATTCTGAGGAACTACATTGTTTGGTAACTCTGCTTCGCGTCATGCCTAACAATGCCCCTTTGCTGTTATAAATTCACTGTAAACAACGGCTTATTGGGGCTTCTTGCTTTAATTTCATGCTACAGTATAAATATACATAGTAATAAACAGTAAAATGTGTGTGTGTGTACAGTATATATATATATATATATATATATATATACAACAAATCATTGCATCACATTTTGAATTGATTTATTGACAGTTCAGAGGGACTGATTTGTGGAAATTAATTACACTAATTTAAAAGAGAGACATTTAAAAATATATTAAAATTGAAAACAGTTATTTTAAATTATATTAATATTTCCACAATATTACTGTTTCTACTGTATTTTCAACAAATTAAATACAGTCTTGGTGAGCATAACACCTAGGTGAGACTTCTACTTTTGAAAAGTATAGTGTATAATTTAAACATTTAATATATAGGCTAGTCATATTGTGTTATTGGAAGTTGTCAGAAATACGTTCGGTTTTAATGTTGCTTTAAGTTGGGGTATTAAATGAATGCCAAAACTCAGAATTTTGTTCGCGTACCCCTCACCGTCATCTCATGTACTCCAGTTTGAGAACCACTTGCTCTAGACAACAAGAATTTGAGCCAGACGATATGAAGTTAGTTATATATGGGTTATTAATTTTTAGTTTTTTCACTGCAATCTAAAACTCATTGCAACTAGAGGTCATGTGTTTGGCATCTGTCTTGAATATCAATCATTCTCCTGATTTCACTTCTACACAGGGATGAATTGGGTCAGAAGCCCAGTGTTTCATCTGGAAATGCTAAAGCCGGACACACTGACATTGACGGCTCACTCTTCCGTAACGGCACTAAAGCAGATGGTAAGAAAAAGTTGAAAAACGTTTTCAAGCCAACACTAATACGTTTATTTACTGCCTGTTATCCACATGTAGACAAGCCCAATGTAGTGTGACATCTATATTTGTGAACTGCCAAACTGTGTATGTCACCTCAAATAAAGAGCTGACATATATTTGTGTGTATTCAGACTCAGATTCAGACAGCGAGCTCTCTGTGGATGAACACAGCAGCTCATACGCCTCCTCTCACTCGTCCGACAGTGAAGATGAAGACATGGACATGAAGCCAAAGTGGAATAATGAAAGACAACCATTACACAGCACTCCAAAGGGTACAAGAGAAGGTATTTTGCCTTCGGAATTGCATTAAAATATGGAAATCTGACATTGATGGATGCATTTACAAGTTAAGTGAAGTGTCAAATAACATTAACCTCTTCTTCTGTGTCTCAGTGGACACTGTGTCCAATCACGTGAAGCCTTACTGGCCGACTGAAGCCATGACAGCCAGTGACAGTGAAGATCCCGCAGGGGCAGAGAGACTGAGAGTGGAGACTAAAGTTAACGTGGAGCTCCATCAGGAAAATAAACTCAATCACACTGGAGAGACCACTCAGGACCAAGACCACCCAACAGCCTCCATCCAAGCCAACAGCAACCACCAGCCTGAACAGAGGAAGGGTGAGAGTTAATTAACATCAAGTCAAATTGTGATTTGATGTTGCCTCTGTGTTATACATTCTACATATATACTAATATTCCCGTGTACTTTCTCCTCATAGGGATTCTAAAGAATAAGATCACATATCCTCCTCCACTGACAGACAAAAACATGAAAAACAAACTTAGGGAGAAGTTATCGGACTACAACCCACCCACCATCTCCTCCAGAGCGCCTTCTATAGCCTCTAATGATGGGGGCAATGGTCACAATGTCCTAAACAAGCCCCCTCATCGGCTAGCCGTCCCACCACGAGAGCAGCAGAACGGCATGGCCATGAATCTGAGATCAGGGACCGTTAACGGCGGCAACCAGTCAGACTCTGAGTAAGACACCTTTCTGTCGTGCATCTTGTTTCACTCAAAACTTTTTTTATTTATTTATTTATTATTTGTTTATCCATTACAAAAATAAAAGCATTATTTTAGTAGTAGAATTTTGTCCAGATCATATTTCACTCAGAATTCAATATAAAATATGGTAGCTTTTTACAATTGGGCCTCATTTGTTAACATTTGTTAACTACATTATTTATGCCAGCATTTATTAATCTTAGTTCATATTAATTTGAACATTTGCCGTAAAATTTTTAAGAGCATAAGTTGTATCTGTTGACGTGACAAAACAATGAACACATATTTTTATTAACTAATTTTACATTTTAATTTTTTCACCCAAAAATGAAAATTTCATCATTTACTCACCCTCATTTTGTTCCAAACCTGTATGAGTTTCTTTCTTATATAGAACACAAAAGAAGATATTTTGAAGAACCAAACATTGACTTCCATAGTAGGGAAAGAAATACTATGGAAATCAATGGAGACCAACAACTATTTGATTACCAGCATTCTTTAAAATATCTTCTTTTATGTTTAGCATAAGAAAGAAACTCATACAGGTTTGGAATGACATGAGGGTGAGTAAAGGATGAACTATCCCTTTAACTATGTTTAAGAAATTCTGTGCGATATTGCTTACTCCAAATTCAGATTAGTTAATGCATTAATTACTGTTAACATATGAGACCATATTGCAAAATGTTACAAAAAAAATAAATTACTCTGAATTTAATTGATAATAGCGATACTGAAGAAAGACTGATATCACTACTATTTTTTCTCACTTCAACTTGGTAGTGATACCAAATATCTCTGCATTATATATTTAAAAAAGAAGATAAAATAACACCTTTTCAAAATGAACTGCCATTTGTTTTTGCATGCTTTTGAAAAGTGAGCCCTCCAATTCTGTTCAGCTCTTTGTGTCTACTGAAGCATGTGTGTCGAAACAATGAATGTCTTCTTTACACCTGTTGTTCATGTGGCATGCGGCTGCTGTACTTGGCCCAAACACCCTTCTAACCCGCATGTATCCTCCTTCCTTTTCTCTCCCTTTCTGCTCACTACAGCGGCAGTAATGAAACATCAATCTGACCCAGCAGGAAACCTGAGGAACTTCTGCCCTCGTGAGGGGAGAATATCAGCCCTTGACAGTGGGAGGAATGTGGAAAATGACAGTGGATTACCCAAAGACCCTCCCTATAGGTGCACCTTGCCCTCCAGCGTGTCCCTGGGGTCCAGGCTCCATCGGAAAACAGTATTACTGCAGACGTCTGCCTGTGAAACAAATGATAAGGAAAGAAAAGGGAATGTATGTAAATATGCAAGACAGGGTCAGCGAGGATATATGGAAACTGTGCCAAACCACTAGACGTGGGACTACAACCCTCCCAGCATGCCGAGCGGCAAGCTCTGACCGAGTGACAGGTGGACTTGAAGAGACACATAAGACTTTGTGTAATTTTGTACGTTTTAGCACTAGTGCTTCTTAAAGCTGTGCAAGTGTGGAACTGTGTAGAGACATTTTCTGATTATGAAAAGTAAATCACGGAATGCTGAAATTTTCACCAAGTGCCCGGCTCGGCCTGTCCTCATTGAGGAGATCCGTCTCGTAACTAATATGTTTCTCATGTAATTACTGTGTAGATATATATTTCTTTGTTTGTTCTTTTGAAATTGTAATATTTTAAGGTCATTTGTATATTGAAAAGCATTTTTAATAACATTTAATACAAGATCATTTTTTATCCAATGTGGTTAAATCAATAATGTTTTGTACTTGATTTGCAGAGTTAATAATTTGGGTTTCTATGGTGCTGTAGTCCCAAAACACAAGACTAAAAGTCTACTGTTCACCTTTGACAATATTCAGTGGCGATGTTTAATAACGTTTGAACTGTGAAGACATAGCCCTTAGACTCAAGGAAATGAAAATGGATGTTTTATTTTGTAATTAAATGACAGTTCACGATTCATATTCCAAAGAAACAGCAGAGAAAAAGACTTGCAGGTGTTTTAAATCATTTTTTCATAACAAAAGACACTGGATTTCTTATGACATAGCCGTATTTATTTTTTATGTTTTGAGACACTGGACAAAAATTGAAGCTGTAAAAATAAAAGCTCTCTGAATTTATATTTTTGTTGTATAATATCTTGTCTTTTCTCATGCCAAGCACAACATGTGAGGTAAAGTATAATATGATATACTAACACTTTTTTTTTTTTTAAGTTTAGCTATAAAGTGTAAAAATAAGTATTACGCATAACGTATGCGCTGTTTTACAATTGCACTACTCTACTGCTTTATATCTTGAGGCTATAGTGCTAGTACAGGCATATTTCACAAATTAACCTTAATTGTGATTAAAGCAGTTAATTTGATCCCTGACTGTCAATGTATTATTGCTTAATTCTATAATAGTATCTATTGAAGTATCTAATAAGACGCCAATATAAATGGGTCTTGATACTACATACCTCTGTGACATGCTCTTTATGTTAGCATAGCTTTAGTTGATGTATTATTTCCAAAGGCATCACAACTTTTTACACTAAACAATTCTAAACAAAATCCTAACAAACTAATCATCTTTTGTTGTGCAAGGAATTTTGGATAATATCAGCCCAAAAGGCATGCACAGATGCACGCTTCAAAAAGTCATCAGGAATTATAAAGCATCCAGGTATCTTTTGCACATTATTTTCTACTTACTGACTCTAATTGTGTATACTAGTTAGGATGGATACTATGCAAACTTCATCAGTAGGTCCATTTGAGTGCCTTTTCTGACTTACTTCACTCAGGCCTGCTTTCTGCCCTTTACCCTAAATTCCAGTATGAAGCTTTTACTGTCGCAGGTGGCAGAGAGCAAGAATTCATCTTCAGCTGAGCTTGATTATCCTGAGTGCTTTTAACTGCCTCGCTTCAAAGGGCACATGAAATATTAACAACTGAGCTGAACTCACGCTCAGAATGAGAAAGAAAGTAACTCTAAGCCAAACCCTAATTCTAACCCTAACCATATATTAAGTACATGTAGTTAATTAATATTACTCCATGCTTAAATGTATAATTACACTGTAACAAGGACACCTTAAAATAAAGTGTAACCGCATTTGTCTACTCTCATGTGAGGTAGACTTCTCAACCTTCCCAAATTGAGTGAGCAGAAACAATTTCCAACTGGAATTCTTCTGTATAGTACGTGCAAACGCAGAGTGATACAAATAGCTCTGCCAATCAAAATTGTGAACTAGAAATAACTTTTGTACACTAGCAAATTGCAATTTTTAAAAGAAGCACTACCATTACTCTGAAGGATGAACTTGACCGTCAGCCTCCACATCACTGTCAAAAACTCCCCCCTCAAAAGCAGATGCTGATGGCTTTTCAAGAGGGACTAGTCTTTCACAATCCACTGGTATGTAATGCATGTTTTTTACCATCCAATCACAGTCAGATCCCGTCCTACTTTTTTCTTCTTGAACAACAGGTTTCACTTAGAAATATGTAATATTAGCGAAATAAGCTGGGTACATGAATGAAATGGGCTGCAAATCCCAAGTAATATGTATGAAAGAGCATTCCTCTGTTGTCAGGTCTGACACTGTTTGGGAAGAAATCTAATTTGGTGGATAGAGTTACAGCTTACTTTGAGCTGTCAGTCAGCTTAGTGCTGATAAACTTTGCCCTTTCCTGAAGTCTCACATACGCAATGCCATCAGAGTGGATGGGAAAATGAGGGCAAAATAGGTTGGAAATGTTCTCTGGGAAGTAGCCTCTCTCTTCACTGGGGTATTTATTCAGTATTTTCACAGCAGAAATGGTTAAATCTATATACAAAATGTTTGTTGTCAAATAAATCTGTGAGAGTGCATTGTCCCCACCCAGGTCCATTTGTTATTGTTTCATGATTTCTGCTGATCTAAGAAAATGCAATGATAGCATGGTAGTTTTATTACTCTCATCATCTATATAGTAAATGACAAGGATAATTTGTCACTGCTTCAGTCTGTTTTAGTAACTAGGAGGTTTTAAGTCAAAAGTCCAATTAAATGTATATTTTCTTCTTCTTAATCTGACACATTGAGACTGTAAAGACAAAGAAATTAAAGAAAAAATAACTGTTTACCAATACATTACATGTCTTTTTTATTAAAGAAAGATAGAAAGTTTCATTGAGTTTCATTTGTGAAAGAATCAGTTTTAAACAAATTGGTTAAGTGAATGAGTCAATGACTCACTCATAAATACAGTCACTTGTCACCACCTTATGATGTAACAATATAACCTTCGTGAAAGAGGTCCTTGACAAAATATCCCCATCTAATGCATAGACTGACAATCTGGGAAAAGTCCTAATGGCCTTTTTTGCACCCTTGAAGGGTGCTGTGGGAAGGGGGTGGCACACAAAGTGTCATTCCAGATAAATAGAATAGATATATATAAGCACATCTTACCAGCAAACATACACTCGTTCACATCCTTCTCTTCACTCTCTGAGGCAGAAGTCTACAAACTCATCCTTTCTAATCATCCTACTACTTGTCCGCTTGATCCTATTCCATCTCATCTTCTTCAAGCCATTTCTCCTGCAGTTGTACCTGCACTCACTCACATCATTAACACATCCC
>NW_015552618.1:451990-453573 GCF_001515605.1 Sinocyclocheilus anshuiensis | reverse complement strand
ACACTTGAATGAGCTGTGTTCAACCAAGTCTCTGCCTTTCTCACACAGAACAACCTCCTCGACAGCAATCAGTCTGGTTTCAGAAGTGGAGAGACTGCCTTGCCTGCCTTGCTCTCAGTTGTTGAAGCCCTAAGACTGGCAAGAGCGGATTCCAAATCTTCAATGCTAGATCTGCTGGATCTGTCCGGTGCTTTTGACACTGTTAACCACCAGATCCTCCTATCAACCTTATTGGCAAATGGCATCTCAGAAACCGCACTCCAGTGGTTTGAGTCTTACCTATCAGATAGGTCCTTCAAAGTATCTTGGAGAGGGGAGGTGTCCAAGTCGCAACATCTAACTACTGGGGTGCCTCAGGGCTCAGTTCTTTTCATATTTCATATCACTGCTATGCTGATGACACTCAACTCTACCTCTCATTCCATCCTGATGATCCGCTGCTCGCACAGCTTGTCTAGCAGACATTTCTTGCTGGATGAAGGACCATCACCTTCAACTCAACCTGGCCAAGACAGAACTGCTTGAGGTTCCATCAAACCCGTCGTTTCATCACAATTTCACCATCCAGTTAGGCACATCAACCATAACTCCTTCAAAAACAGCCAGAAACCTTGGAGTTATGATTGATGATCAGCTGACTTTCTCAGACCACATTGCTAAAACTGCCCAGTCCTGCAGATTTGTTTTATTCAACATCAAGAAGATCAGGCCCTTTCTTTCAGAACATGCTTCACAACTCCTTGCTAAAGCTTTTGTTCTGTCCAGGCTGGACTATTGCTATGCTCTCTTGGCAGGTCTTCCAACCAGTTCTATCAAACCTTTACAATTAATCCAAAATGCCGCTGCAAGATTAATCTTTAATGAGCTGAAAAGAACGCATGTCACACCTCTGTTCATCAATTTGCACTGGCTACCAGTAGCTGCTCGCATTAAATTCAAGGCATTAATGTTTGCCTACAAAACCACCACTGGCTCTGCACCCCTTTACCTAAATTCATTACTTCAGACGTATGTGCCCTCTAGAAGTTTGCGTTCTGCAAGTGAATGGCGCTTTATTTTGCCATTCCAAAGAGGCACAAAATCACTTTCTCGGACTTTTAAAGGGGTCATATGATGCGATTTCAATTTTTCCTTTCTCTTTGGAATGTTACAAGCTCTTGGTGCATAAAGAAGATCTGTAAAGTTGCAAAGACTAAAGTCTCAAATCCAAAGAGATATTCCTTTCTAATCATCCTACTACTTGTCCGCTTGATCCTATTCCATCTCATCTTCTTCAAGCCATTTCTCCCGCAGTTGTACCTACACTCACTCACATCATTAACACATCCCTCCACACTGGTGTTTTTCCCTCAGCATTTAGACAGGCTCGTATAACCCCACTACTTAAGAAACCCACCCTTAACCCATCTCTTTTAGAGAACTACAGACCAGTTTCCCTTCTTCCTTTCATTGCAAAAGCACTTAAATGAGCTGTGTTCAACCAAGTCTCTGCCTTTCTCACACAGAAGAACCTCCTGGACAGCAACCAGTCTGGTTTCAGAAGTGGACATTCAACCAAGACTGCCTTGTTCTCAGTTGTTGAA
>NW_015552618.1:448593-451780 GCF_001515605.1 Sinocyclocheilus anshuiensis | reverse complement strand
AGTCTCTTCCCCATGTGTTCCGCTTCCCAGTTAATTAGTCATTCAGTACACCTGTGTTTGTTAATTATATCTTGCATTTAAGTTCGAGTCTGTGCTGTCTGTCCTTGTCCAAGATTATACGTCAACCCTGGTGTTTCCTGTGCTCCTGTCTGCCCCGTGTAATTCCTTGGATGTTTGGATTAAAAGACTATTGTTTCGTGTATCCCTGGTCTCCTCGCTCCTTGCCTTAAGGGAAGTGTGACAGAATCTCGGACCAAAATACAGTTACCTCCGTGTCTCCCCTCCATTTTGTTTCCTAGTTTTTTCTCTCAGTGTTTTTGTTTCCATTGTGTGCCTGTATGGATCCCCTCCTTTGCCCCGAATTCATCCTCCTCCTGTTGGAGCAGGGGGAAAATTCGCTCGAGGGTCATACCAGACTGTTTCTGGCTATTGCCCATCTCACCACCTACCCGGACGACGCGCTCTGCGCGTTCTATGACGCCAGCCTCAACACCGTGTGCAGAGTGCCGTCGTCCGAAGATGGCCCTCGAGCGGAATTCGCCGCCTTTGTGGAGTGTACACTGGCGAGAAATGGATCTCCATTCCCCGCCGGTTCCCAGGAGTATATCGCCAGTGCCACTCCCGACCCAGAGCCCAGCCCACCATCTCCCCGATGCGCGGAGCGCATGCCCGAGCCCACCGCTGACGGAGAGCCAGAGCCCGCCGCGACCCACAAGCCATTGCTAGAGAGAGCGACAGAGCTGAGGATCGCCGCGGCGCCAGAGCCCGCAACGTCAGATCAGGTGCGAGAGCCGGCAACAGAGCTCGCCACGGTGGAGAGCGCTATGAACAGCGAGAGCGCGGAGGGAAGCTCCGCCCACTGCAACATGGCTGAGGGTGAGCAGCGCTCTATGGACTGTTATGGGGACATATATGCAGACATGCCCCCTCTTCCGGTGTGAGCGCGGAGAGGAGCTCCGCCCCCTGCACCGCGGCTGAGGGTGAGCTGATTATGGCGGGGCATAAGTGCCAAAAGGACGAGGAAAGGGTTCCAGCCCCTGAATTCAGTTCAGAGCGCCCTCCAGTGCCCGCTCCTAGAAAGCGCCCTCCAGTGCCTGCTCCTAGAAAGCGCCCTCCTGTGGCCACTCCTCGACAATGCCCGCCCTCCCACCTGCTCCAGCCTCCTCCACCGCTGTTGTCAAAGTTAAGCGGCGTTATTTAACCCTGTTTATTTTCCGTTTTTCTTTTATTTGTATGACCCACCGACCCGAATTCATCCACCTCCTGCTGGAGCAGGGGGAGCTACCTCTTGAGGTCCACACGGAAGTCTTTGTGGAGATCGCCCACAGTACCAGCTACCCAGATGACGGTTGTCCAGATGTGGACCTCAAGGGGATTTCGCCGCCTTCGTGGAGTGGGTGCTGGTGAGCAATGACTCACCATCCACCATTGGTTTCGCTGGCCCCACTCCGGACCCAGCAAACCATCACCCCACAGATGGAGAGCCGAAGCCCGCCATGACCAAAGAGCCAACGCAAGAAAGAGAGACAAAGCTGAGGATCGCCCCGGAGCCAGAGCCTCACCAATCGTCTGACCAGGTGCGAGAGCCGGCAACAATGCACGTGACGGTGGATGAAACGGTAGAGAACGAGGGCGCGGAGGAAAGCCCCTCCCACCGTTACACCGCTGAGGGTGAGCTGAGGCAGGACTCTGAGGATTTTATAGACTTATTCAGTTATCCCCAGTTTTCCATCTTCTTCTGAAATATCTGCCTGTCCTGTTACGGCCAATGAGGCCATTTATGAACTCTCTGTATATCCTGAAACGACCATGGAGGTCTGTTTTGAACTGTTTGTCTGCCAGGAACTATCTGCTTGTCCTGTCATGACCATGGAGGTCGTTCCCCTTTCTGTGACACTCCCAGTCATGGGTGTCGCCATTTGGTGTGTGTGGGCTGCACACACCATCCCTGAACCCTCAGACTGCTCAAAATTCCCTCCCTTCAGCTCCACCTCTTCACCAGTCTTCACCATCACCTCCGCTGTCTCCTTTCAGCCCCTCAGCTCACCCTCAGCCCACTATCAGTGGTGTGGTTTTACCGCAGGTCTGCCAGTTTCCATCAGCGTCGTGGCTGGAGAATCCCTTGTCTCCGCCTCCAGCCTCCGAGGCCTGGACTCCGCCTCGGCCCGATGACCCGTCGGTTCCACCATGGCTCCTAGCTCCCTCCTCTCCGTCGTGGCCCGGCAGTCCACAAGCTCAGCCAGGCTCCCTCGTCCCACCGGCTCCGCCTTGTCTGGCGTCGACCATCCTGCGCCTCGGGACTCCACTCCTCTGGCTTCGCCTCGTCCCTCCAGCTCTGTCAGGCTCCTTCATCCCCTCGGCTCCACCTCAGTCCTCTATTGCTCCGGCTCCACCGCGGCCTCCCGGATCCACGTCGGTCGCTGACGCCATCTGCTCCGCCTAGGACCTCCGGATCCTCCCCGTTGCCCTGGCTCATCGGCTCTCCGCCTCAGGCTCCTCCACCACCTGCTCCGCCGCCGTTGGTCGGCCCCTGGAGTCGGCGGCCATTCCTCCTCCATGGCTCCTCCCTGCGTCGGCTCCACCGTGGGCCATCAATATGGCTGTGGCCTGGGTCCTGCTGGGCTCCTCCTGCTCCAAGCCCCGCCTGTCTCCTCCCTGGATCCTCCCTCCGTCGTCTCCTCCCTGGACTCTGTCTGCCGGCCCCTTCCCGGGGGTCCGTCCTCCTCCTGAGCCTCCTCCCTAGTTCCCACCCATTCCCCTCCCCATGTTGTTTCTACGGTGCGAGGACACACCTACCGGGAGGTGGGAGTAATGTCACGCCCCTGGACTGTTTGTTGTGCTCTGTGACACAGTTTCTTCCCCATGTGTTCCACTTCCCAGTTAATTAGTCATTCATTACACCTGTGTTTGTTAATTATCCCTTGCATTTAAGTTCGAGTCTGTGCTGTCTGTCCTTGTCCGAGATTATACGTCAACCCTGGTGTTTCCTGTGCTCCTGTCTGCCCCGTGTAATTCCTTGGATGTTTGGATTAAAAGACTATTGTTTCGTGTATCCCTGGTCTCCTCGCTCCTTGCCTTAAGGGAAGTGTGACAATTGCCTTAATTTCTATGTACATGTGCACTATGTTTGTACTTTGTTCTCCACTGGAAGCTTCTATCAGACAAACTCCTTAAAAACATACTTGGA
>NW_015552618.1:440328-448583 GCF_001515605.1 Sinocyclocheilus anshuiensis | reverse complement strand
GTCTCCTCCCTGGAATCTGTCTGCCGGCCCCCTCCCGGGTGTCCGTCCTCCTCCTGAGCCTCCTCCCTAGTTCCCACCCACTCCCCTCCCCATGTTGTTTCTACGGTGCGAGGACGCACCTTCCGGGAGGTGGGAGTAATGTCACGCCCCTGGACTGTTTGTTGTGCTCTGTGACACAGTTTCTTCCCCATGTGTTCCACTTCCCAGTTAATTAGTCATTCAGTACACCTGTGTTTGTTAATTATCCCTTGCATTTAAGTTCGAGTCTGTGCTGTCTGTCCTTGTCCGAGATTATACGTCAACCCTGGTGTTTCCTGTGCTCCTGTCTGCCCCGTGTAATTCCTTGGATGTTTGGATTAGAAGACTATTGTTTCGTGTATCCCTGGTCTCCTCGCTCCTTGCCTTAAGGAAAGTGTGACAGTTGATTTTGATTGCTTCCATTGTCCTCATTTGTAAGTCGCTTTGGATAAAAGCGTCTGCTAAATGTCTAAATGTAAATGTAATGTAAATATATATGATCATGTCAGTCTTTTCCTTGCCCAAAAATTCAGAAAATATTTCTGAAGTTCAAAAATATTTGTCTGCTGTCATGTAAGAAATGTATATTTAAACTTTTTTTTTAAGTCAGAAGTCCAGCTAATTAAATATAAATGTAAACTGCCTAAAATATATGATTTATGTCTGTCTAAATCCATAGTTTTGTCATGAAATTCTAGATGGCGCAATCCAATAGGTTTCTTTTAGTATCAGCAGCCAATGAGCTTGCTGCTCAACATTCAAATATTCTTGGCTAGTGCTTGCTGTAGCAGAAACCCTCCACCTTCCCAGCTCCACCTGTATAGATCAGCTACAGGGTAATTTCATGTATGTTATATATGGGAGTTATATCATATATGTTATACTGTATGTGCAGCAGCAGTATTGCTTAGATGCTCGCAGCAGCATGTCTGTGGTTGTATTGGCAGTAGCAAGTCTTGGTACTTGCTCTGCCGCAGCAGTAGCGTAGCAGATCTATTCCGCCAAGACCAGACACATTAACATTGCCATGCATATTACCATGCAAAACTCTCAGAGAGTTGCCAGAATTAAACATATGAGAAATGTAATATTTACAGTTTGCATGTAAATTTTGTAAATATTATTTTGTAAAAAAAAGAGAGCGAGAGGGAGAAGGGGGATTTAGAAGATTAGCCGTGAATTATTGAATAAAACATGTTTTTCTACAATGATAATGGTGAGGCAATGTGTCATGCTTTGGGGTAAGCTGTGCTTAACCAGTTGTACAGTATTATACTGTAGCTTTCATTCAGTTGATAGCAGACACGCTGAAATAATATTACGTATATTAGTTTTACCTTTGTTTTATCTCATTTATTCTTGCCAAAGGAGGACAACCACTTATCTCATGTACTTCAACACTCAGAAAGAGAAAACTCAGGGTGACTTGTGCTCCAGTAGTTGTTAATTCCTGAATAGTCCTCACAGAATAATATGTTTTTAAGACACAGTCAGTCTCAGTGTTGGGGGTAATGCATTACAAGTAACGCGAGTTACGTAATCAGATTACTTTTTTCAAGTAACTAGTAAAGTAACGCATTACTTTTTTAATTTACAAGAAAATATCTGAGTTACTTTTTCAAAAAAGTAACGCCAGTTACTTTGTTTTCCCATTTATTGACTGACAAGTCTCCTGTCCCCATATTGGGAGAAATCGGAAGTGCAGAGGAATTGTGTGCGCTGTGTCTCTATTTGTTTCTCTGTTTTTTGCCACGGGATTGACATCCCGTGGTAACTAGGATTTACACAAGCTTCAGTCTAATTTGAGTTGAATTACTGAAATAAATGAACTTTTCCATGACATTCTAATTTATTGAGATGCACCTGTACATCTGCTTCGATACTTGATGATGAAAATGCTACTTGTTTTGTGAGGCTGTTTCACCTCCTTTTAGCGCCGTCTACTGGCAAATCAGTTACCTAGCTGATATGTTTGATTATCTTCTCATGGTCGTCAAAAGGCTTTAAGCAGGATAATGAATAATCTATGTATTAATGATTTTGCTACTGTTTGTCTTCATACCTTGGTAAAACATGTTTTTGTTCTATAAGTTTCCTGTCAATTTCTAGGCCTTTTAGTTACTGGTGTCTCAGAAGTATTTCTCTCACCCTTTCCAAAGTCTTAATCATGTGGTTTTGGTTTTGAGGCGTCTCTGAACCATGTAAACATGGTCACAACAACTGCAGTCTTGGTCTGGATCTGGGTCTTATGGTCTATGGCAAGACTGTAAGCTACTTATTTTACTAAAGGTAATAATTACCACAGCCACTACTTAGTGTGGTATCTTTTTTTCACCCTGTGTAATAGGAGATTTTTTTTATTATTATTAATTAAAAATTCTTAAACCAACAGGTCTTGGTCTGAATCTGGCCCTCAAATGATAAAGTAGATCATGGGAGGGACTCCTTTTTCAAGAACTTTAAATTATTCTAAGTGAACTCTGATGTACTTTTTGAATTAACTCTAAATGATACAGTCTCTAATATGTTACTGAAAAATTCAGTTTAAAAGGTTAATGATAGGTTTTGTATAGTTTGATAAGATAATTAGCCTTCACGAATGATTTATTGCGTAAAGAAACCTAGTATTAAACTCAGTTAAAAAAAAAAATTAACAAGGCTTGTTGGATCTTGCGTAATTCACGGTTTCATGAGAATGAAATATGCGACAGAAATCAAAAGTCGGTCATGAAGCAAAGCAGCAAACAAATGATGTGATTAAAATGACAAACGTTTTACAATAAACATCTCTTATAATATCTGGCGCCATCTAGCGGTAAAGCAACACATTTAGGTGAGTTTGACATTTATAATAAAGACGTTGAACGTGTTCTTGTTGGGTTAGTAACTTTTCATAAGGCATTGCTTTCCTTTATATACTGACTAACCAAAAGTGATTGATTTACCTTTGCTTTGCATACAGTGTAATCTTATCAGTAGAATATGTGAATAATGTTTAAAATGAGATTATTTACTAAATCTAGCAGTCAAAGGTCACGAGCCTGATCCATGAAAAGAGTTTGAGAGTTCCACACACGGTCACAGAGAGTCACACTTGAAAAATGTAAGTAAAACTCTGCCATATAACTTTATTTTTTGCTGTTTATACTTATGTATTTTTTGAAAACTTTACTTCAGCTATTGTTGCAATAATAACAAAATGACAAAGAATCTAAAAATGTCACATTTTCCATTGATTTATTTTATTGTGATTTTATAACAGTAACTAGGGTGTTTTGCCTGAACTCCCATTATTTTTTAGAGACAGAATAAATTAATTTAGCATATGCCCTTTTATTTTTAATGGTTAAAATATATCTAATTTAACTTCAATGAAGTCATCTATTTTATTAGTCATGTTGAATAGTAATTACAGTTTAAAAAGATCATTTTAATTGAGAGAATATATGAAATATTACGGCAGTTCAAAAAGTGTTTATGGCTTATTTGTTTAACAAATTATTATTATTAGTAGTAGTAGTATTGTTGTTGTTGTTAATGCTGTTGTTGCTGTTTTGCAATCAGCCATGATTAATTTTTCAGACAAGTGGAAGTGTAAATAAATAAATATATAAAATAACAGCTCTTATTAATCTACTGATATGAGTCTCTGTTTCAAATATAAATATATTTTGAAAGTAAAATGTATTTATTGGTGTAAAATTATATTACGAGGGGAAAAAATATTGACCCTTTGAATTATTCACCAACAATCACTCTAGTTCAATAGTTAATGTACAATATTAAATACAAACACAAATATGACATTTTATATATAGTCAGTCATTTAATAGATGAGTGTCCGGAGTCAATAAAGCTGCATGCAATATGAATTAAATAATAATAATAATAATAGTTAAAAAAGTAAGTTAATAAATAAATAAATAAGGTTATTTATCATCTACATATGGAAGCCCGTTTTCGCCACTGAATAAAAAAAAAAGGTAATTGCGACTTTTTATCTCACAATTCTGACTTTTTTTCACAGAAATGTGAGATATAAACTCGCAATTGCGCGTTATAAAGTCAGAATTGCGATATATAACGTTACAATTGCGAGTTATAAAGTCAGAATTGCGAGTTATAAACTCGCACTTGTGAGTTATAAAGTCAGAATAGCAGGATAAAGACTCACAAATGCAAGCCTGAACCACAGACAGCGTCAGAGGTGTCTTACCTGGGCTAAGGAGAAGAAGAACTGGACTGTTGCCCAGTGGTCCAAAGACCTCTTTTCTGATGAGAGCAAGTTTTGTATTTCATTTGGAAACCAAGGTCCTAGAGTCTGGAGGAAGGGTGGAGAAGCTCATAGCCCGAGTTGCTTGAAGTCCAGTGTTAAGTTTCCACAGTCTGTGATGATTTGGGGTGCAATGTCATCTGCTGGTGTTGGTCCATTGTGTTTTTTGAAAACCAACGTCACTGCAACCGTTTGCCAAGAAATTTTGGAGCACTTCATGCTTCCTTCTGTTGACCAGCTTTTTGAAGATGCTGATTTCATTTTCCAGCAGGATTTGGCACCTGCCCACACTGCCAAAAGCACCAAAAGTTGGTTAAATGACCATGGTGTTGGTGTGCTTGATTGGCCAGCAAACTCACCAGACCTGAACCCCATAGAGAATCTATGGGGTATTGTCAAGAGGAAAATGAGAAACAAGAGACCAAAAAATGCAGATGAGCTGAAGGCCACTGTCAAAGAAACCTGGGCTTCCATACCACCTCGGCAGTGCCACAAACTGATCACCTCCATGCCACGCCGAATTGAGGCAGTAATTAAAGCAAAAGGAGCCCCTACCAAGTATTGAGTACATGTACAGTAAATGAACATACTTTCCAGAAGGCCAACAATTCACTAAAAATGTTTTTTTTTATTGGTCTTATGAAGTATTCTAATTTGTTGAGATAGTGAATTGGTGGGTTTTTGTTAAATGTGAGCCAAAATCATCACAATTAAAAGAACCAAAGACTTAAACTACTTCAGTCTGTGCATTTAATTTATTTAATACACGAGTTTCACAATTTGAGTTGAATTACTGAAATAAATGAACTTTTCCATGACATTCTAATTTATTGAGATGCACCTGTACATCTGCTTCGATACTTGATGATGAAAATGCTACTTGTTTTGTGAGGCTGTTTCACCTCCTTTTAGCGCCGTCTACTGGCAAATCAGTTACCTAGCTGATATGTTTGATTATCTTCTCATGGTCGTCAAAAGGCTTTAAGCAGGATAATGAATAATCTATGTATTAATGATTTTGCTACTGTTTGTCTTCATACCTTGGTAAAACATGTTTTTGTTCTATAAGTTTCCTGTCAATTTCTAGGCCTTTTAGTTACTGGTGTCTCAGAAGTATTTCTCTCACCCTTTCCAAAGTCTTAATCATGTGGTTTTGGTTTTGAGGCGTCTCTGAACCATGTAAACATGGTCACAACAACTGCAGTCTTGGTCTGGATCTGGGTCTTATGGTCTATGGCAAGACTGTAAGCTACTTATTTTACTAAAGGTAATAATTACCACAGCCACTACTTAGTGTGGTATCTTTTTTTCACCCTGTGTAATAGGAGATTTTTTTTATTATTATTAATTAAAAATTCTTAAACCAACAGGTCTTGGTCTGAATCTGGCCCTCAAATGATAAAGTAGATCATGGGAGGGACTCCTTTTTCAAGAACTTTAAATTATTCTAAGTGAACTCTGATGTACTTTTTGAATTAACTCTAAATGATACAGTCTCTAATATGTTACTGAAAAATTCAGTTTAAAAGGTTAATGATAGGTTTTGTATAGTTTGATAAGATAATTAGCCTTCACGAATGATTTATTGCGTAAAGAAACCTAGTATTAAACTCAGTTAAAAAAAAAAATTAACAAGGCTTGTTGGATCTTGCGTAATTCACGGTTTCATGAGAATGAAATATGCGACAGAAATCAAAAGTCGGTCATGAAGCAAAGCAGCAAACAAATGATGTGATTAAAATGACAAACGTTTTACAATAAACATCTCTTATAATATCTGGCGCCATCTAGCGGTAAAGCAACACATTTAGGTGAGTTTGACATTTATAATAAAGACGTTGAACGTGTTCTTGTTGGGTTAGTAACTTTTCATAAGGCATTGCTTTCCTTTATATACTGACTAACCAAAAGTGATTGATTTACCTTTGCTTTGCATACAGTGTAATCTTATCAGTAGAATATGTGAATAATGTTTAAAATGAGATTATTTACTAAATCTAGCAGTCAAAGGTCACGAGCCTGATCCATGAAAAGAGTTTGAGAGTTCCACACACGGTCACAGAGAGTCACACTTGAAAAATGTAAGTAAAACTCTGCCATATAACTTTATTTTTTGCTGTTTATACTTATGTATTTTTTGAAAACTTTACTTCAGCTATTGTTGCAATAATAACAAAATGACAAAGAATCTAAAAATGTCACATTTTCCATTGATTTATTTTATTGTGATTTTATAACAGTAACTAGGGTGTTTTGCCTGAACTCCCATTATTTTTTAGAGACAGAATAAATTAATTTAGCATATGCCCTTTTATTTTTAATGGTTAAAATATATCTAATTTAACTTCAATGAAGTCATCTATTTTATTAGTCATGTTGAATAGTAATTACAGTTTAAAAAGATCATTTTAATTGAGAGAATATATGAAATATTACGGCAGTTCAAAAAGTGTTTATGGCTTATTTGTTTAACAAATTATTATTATTAGTAGTAGTAGTATTGTTGTTGTTGTTAATGCTGTTGTTGCTGTTTTGCAATCAGCCATGATTAATTTTTCAGACAAGTGGAAGTGTAAATAAATAAATATATAAAATAACAGCTCTTATTAATCTACTGATATGAGTCTCTGTTTCAAATATAAATATATTTTGAAAGTAAAATGTATTTATTGGTGTAAAATTATATTACGAGGGGAAAAAATATTGACCCTTTGAATTATTCACCAACAATCACTCTAGTTCAATAGTTAATGTACAATATTAAATACAAACACAAATATGATATATAGTATATAGTCAGTCATTTAATAGATGAGTGTCCGGAGTCAATAAAGCTGCATGCAATATGAAATAATAATAAATAATAATAATAGTTAAAAAAGTAAGTTAATAAATAAATAAATAAGGTTATTTATCATCTACATATGGAAGCCCGTTTTCGCCACTGAATAAAAAAAAAAGGTAATTGCGACTTTTTATCTCACAATTCTGACTTTTTTTCACAGAAATGTGAGATATAAACTCGCAATTGCGCGTTATAAAGTCAGAATTGCGATATATAACGTTACAATTGCGAGTTATAAAGTCAGAATTGCGTGATATAAACTCGCAATTGCGAGTTAAAGTCCAAGACTGATATGTTCTCAGAATTGCGAGTTTATATCGCACAATTCTGAGAAAAAAAGTCAGAATTGCTAGATATAAACTCGCAGTTGGGAGAAAAAAAGTCAGAATTGTGAGTTTATATCTCGCAGTTCTGACTTTATTTCTCAGAATTGCGACTTTATGTCTCGCAGTTGCGAGTTTATACCACGCAGTTCTGAGAAGAAAAGTCAGAATTGCGAGTTTGTATCACGCAATTCTGAGAAAAAAGTCAGAATTGTGAGATAAAAAGTCGCAATTACCTCTTTTATTTTTTATTCAGTGGCGGAAACGGGCTTCCATATCTACACAAAAAACGACAACAACAAAAACAATGTATGTCGCCTCCAAACTTTTTAGTAGACAGTGCTGCGGCCCCTTTAAAGGGGTCATATGATGCTTTTTTAAAGATCATTATTTTGTGTATTTGGTGTAACAGAATATGTTGACATGCTTTAATGTTCAAAAAACACATTATTTTTCAAATACTGTACATTATTGTAGGTCCTCTATGCCCTGCCTCTCTCAAACGCTTCGTTTTCTACAAAGTCCCTCCTTCCGACAAGCGCAGTCTGCTCTGATTGGCCAGCTGACGCAGTGCATTGTGATTGGCCGAACACCGCAAGCACTCGTCGGAAATGTAACGCCCCTTACCATAATCGCGAGCTTCATTTTTCAAAATAAATGTAAAGACAGAGCCCAAAAGGCGGAACAGAGTCGTTTGACAGACACAGTGATAAAGCTGGTATGTGTTTGCAGTACACACGCCACGGTTAAGACAGCTGACTCCACTGTGATGTGACCCCCTCTCTCTCTCTCTCAC
>NW_015552618.1:428479-440036 GCF_001515605.1 Sinocyclocheilus anshuiensis | reverse complement strand
ATGAACATTTGGGCGGCATTACGCAAATATTTCCACATAGTGACATAGATATGTGGGGGCGTGTTAGAAAGAGTCGTTTTAGGGGGGCGTGGCAGAGTCTTAACTTTGATAAAGAATATCTCTTTGGTTTTGAGACTTTAGTCTTTGCAACTTCAGGGATCGTATCTATGCACAATCAGCTTGTAACACTCCAAAGAGAAAGGAAAACTTGAAATCGCATCATATGACCCCTTTAAGAGCTCAGCGGACGCGTTTAGGAGGTCTGCCCGTCTGCTGTGTGTGTGAGTTCGGTGACATCAACAAGACACGCAGATCCGTGTTCTCTGGGGGGGTTTACATTAACTCAGACATAATCAAGGCTCTAGGGACATCGCACAGCTCTTTAGACAGCAGAGGGGAAGAGGGATCTGGTGGTGTATATTTCCAGCAGTTTTCCAGCAGGAGTTACTGAAGGATCTATCACAGACTATCAGCAGGGTTCATGAAACTTTGCTACGATTTGCGAGCTGGGTAAGCGGATCTTTAACATGTGTCCTTTAGTAATATCCAAGAGGGCAACAGGCGATTTACAGTATGTGTGTACAGGAGGACTGTCATGATTCATAGATGAAAGCGTTTCTATTCGGAGTAACGATCTTTAAAATGAAACTGTTCATATCAGTGTCAGTGTCGCACTTAAGACCCGCAGATTTAAATAGCTAAGGATGTATACGTCATAATCGAATGTGTCATCGCTTTGTTTAACGTGCCATTTAAATGCGTTCCTGGAACGTGACCGTTATTCTGTCATTCAGAATCTTCGGAACAAAATGTATCATTCTGTAGAACATCGGACTGAATACATTGTAGCCACACAACACGCAGACGGCCTACAGAACACATGCATGTGATGGAGTGAGAGTGAATACATGTGTTATTGATGTTGCGATGATGAACGCGGATCGTCGCGTGATTCTGAAAGGAAGTTATTCATTGGTTAATTTATCTATTGATTCATTGACTCGTTCACTGATCAATTGATCTGAACTCAGCCATCTATTCGTTGTTCTGTGAAGGCAAGATCGATTGACTCACTGATCAGTGGATTTATTGATTTACTGTTTCCTTTGCTCAGTTGATTCATTGATCTACTGAGTCACTGATTCATGTATCATTGTAAAATCAGCTGAATTATTGAAATCAGTTGAATAATTGATCCATCGATTCATTGATATTTTATTTAATTGATCTGCAGAGTTATTGATTAATTATTATTTTGATTATTGGATCTATGGATTCAATGATTTATTGACCTACTGAATCACCAATTCATCATTTATTGTGAAATAAATTCAATCATTGATCCATTGATTTATTGATCTGTTAAATCATTGACCAAAGAATCTTTGATTAACTGATCCATGGATTCATTTAATTATTTACCTATTGAGTCACTGATTCATTTATTCATTCTGAAATAAACCGAATCACTGAAAAAGAATTGAATCTGTTAATTGATCGGCTAAGTCATTGATTCATTAATATTTTGATTAATTGATCCACATATTCATTGGCCTACTGAATCACTGGTTCATTTATCCATTGTGAAATCAATTAAAATATTAAAATAATGGAATCATTGATCAATCAATCAAATCATTATTCTGTTGTTTCATATTTGGTTCATTAATCCATGGATTTATTAATTCATTGCCCTATTGAGTCACTAATTAAACCATTGTGAAATCAACTGAAACATTGGAAACTGAATTATTGATCCATTGTTTCATTGATCAGTTGTGTTTGTGTCATTGATGATTTAATCTTGTGATTAATTAATCAATGGATTTATTAACTAATTGACCTATTAGTCACTTATTCATTTGTCCATTTGGAAATCAACTAAGTATTTCAAATCAGTTGAATCACTGACACGTGGATTTATTGATCTGTTGTTTCATTGATTTATTGATTAATTTATCCATTTGACAACTGATTATTTCCGATTTAGTGGTTTCAGATTAAGCTGTTTTCTCATGCAAACCATTTCTTTGATCAGTAAAACACAGTATTCCTGTACTGAGAGAGTTTATGTAGGCAGCACCTGTAGTGTTGAACTCTGAGTATGACTCATGCACAAATAAAGAAGTACATTTTGTGTTTTTGTGTATTATGTAGCATAGATTTGATCTTGAATGAACTGAATTTCATTTCTCTCTCGCAGATATGAATGTCCTTGTCGTTGTTTGCTGTAGTAAGTCATAGCATTCCTCCAGTGCTCTCAATGGTGTTCAGTTAGAAGTGAATCAGAAGGCCTTGGTGGTGAATATTTGTGTAGAGATGTGGGCAGTATAGATATCGCTGGGTTATGTGGGTGGACACATTTAGTTCCACCTTGTGTACTTGACTAGAGACTTCTGCTGCTCTCACAGCATGCAGAATCACAATAATAGCCAAATATAATTTCATAATAATAAGCACTGAGAGCTCTCAAGGCAGTCCCTGTTCTGTAATGTAATTTCAGAGAGAGACGGTTACAGTTGAAGCTCATGACCCCGTCGTTTTGTTGTCTGCATCTACAATCTGCGCCATTATTTCCTCGACATAAAACCTTTTTGTTCTTACCTGTTTATTTTGTCATTTTAACTTACTAAATTATATGTGGTAGAGCAAAAAAAAAAAGTGTTAAAATGCTGACCCTCATATTCACGTTTCAAACCTTTTTAACTTTCTTGCTCCCATCCCATGGACAGTATTAATTCATTTATATTAACATTCAAGTCGAGTTCATCTGGATTCAGGTGGATTTGCTGGGCCTGTAAACATTTGATTGCACATAGCTTTTTTAACGTAGTTGCAAAAATGAGTAATTATGCAGTGGTTCCATAAACTACAAATGAACAAAACTCAAAGAGGTAGTGACATGCCCAAGTTGTGTGGGAAATCCACACATGGCACTACATTTCCACTGGGATTTCCTCAGTATTTTGAAAAACTTTGGTCAGTGAGTCTTGCTCGAGGCAGGAAAAGCACCTGAAATCCATTCACAACCTGCTGCGATTTGAGATGGTCTTTTGGCGTTCGTCTTCAGAACAGAAGAGCTAATGAATGCCCTTTCGTTTTTAAAGGTCAGCCCTAGAGACTACTGAGAATATTCATTCACGTGTTTTTGTGAAAGTCCTGAGGATATGAGCATGCGTCAGAGAGGTGACTTCTGGGTAAAATGTAATAACTTATTTCAGAGAAAGGGTTCACATTTAATCAAGTCGTGTAATTAATGAAATCAAAATACATTTTGTGGCTTTCTATCATCCATTAGTGTGTAATTATGTAAATCAGCTTATTAGTATTAAGTAAATAAAACATTGCTGTTGAAAAAAACAAAAAAACATGGTTATTGTCATGGTTGTGTAAGGTTTTAAATATGTTAGTTTTATCTTTACTTTTTATAATTTTTTTATTGGTTTTAAAATGTTTGTATGACATTATAATGTTTACTTTTTCTTAAAATCATACATGTGAATTTTTAAAAATGTTTTATATACATTTAGTTGTATTAATTTATTAACTGATTAATATTATAGTCAACATCTTAAGAAAAATGCAGTTCTATGTATGTATAATGCATTATAAAAGTAGTTTTAATGTAATGCACCACATAATGCATTGTACATGTACATAATATGAATAATTGTACATTAATAATACATTATAACACTTATCAATTCATTGTTACACTGTGCATTTTAAATTCTGTTATAATTATTTATGACAAGATATAATGTGTTACAATGCACATTATGAATAATGCATTATACCCTTTAATAACCCTTTATAATGCATTATACATAAAGGCTTTAAGTAAAGTGATACAGCATATTTTTTCATAGTACATGATTTTTTAATTATTATTAGACATTATTTATATTTAATATGATTTAATGAAAACAACTTTGCTGAGACATATACACGATATTTACCAACAATTTTTTCAGCCGACCGAGTTGACATGAGCATCAGCCAATGCCAGTAATCTCAAATGAGCCAAAAATTGGCTAATTAAATTGACAGGATGATATATATCAGTCTGTCAGTACTATTGGCTTACTGTAATAAAGCCACTTTGCATCTTCATTATGTGCAAGTGAAATTTCTCCAGCAGTGTAACACCTGTGTCCTCTTTAAAATATAACAGTTTGTTTTTATTTTTTAAAGGTTTCTGTAAATGTGTTACTTTTATACTTGATACTTTTTGTACTCTGTTGACCCTGCAGGGCTGCCATACACAATGTTAAGGTAAAGCCTAAAGCAGCTGTGTTGAACATGCTAAAGCGGCTGGACAAAATAAGATTCCGTGGTCCAAAGCGAGATGACTTCCTGGATTTACCCGAGTCCCCCACGGGGTCGGACACTGAATGTAGTGATGACATGCTGCTGAGACCTCGACCTTCAATACGAGACAATGACGAGCAAAGAGACCCTGTAAGTAATTACACACACTCGCATTACATTTGACAACTTTCTATTGAGTAAGCATGAAGTATGAATAACTCATTTAAGAACATCTGTATGTTAGTGTACTACAGTTAGTTATGTAATACATGTGTTATAGAAGGTTGGTTTCAAAACCTAGTGAGCTACATTTTAAGGTATCATACTGTAGGTTTGCTTCCAACAACATTATGCTGCCATCTAAGGTAACAGTGACTTTGGACTTGATGTCTTATTTTAGGCCCTCAAAGTGGCCCTCTGCTGAGCCAACACTGATCTATATTCTATACCACAATGTCGAACGAAAACCATGAGGGCTGATGTTGCCAACTGCATCATTTTTAGATCAGGCAGTAAAATAAAGGCATAAAAACAATGGAATAGTAGCACAGTGGAATGCAAAAATGTGCTGTGTGCAAACAGCCCCTTAGAAGGTAGATGCAGTTCCTTTAAATCAGTTTTCTCTATCTCTTTTAGAGTCTGACCTTTTTATGTCAACTACCTCTTTATCTTCCATAATGCAGCAAAGCAGAAAGAGCTTGTTTAATGTTCTGTCTCGCCATTATCTCATTCGCCTGGTTAAACTGCGCTGATGTTCCTAAGAAATACAGGAAGGCCTCAGCCCTTGCAGCCAAATGATGCTTTAATGCACTTTACCATCCTGTTAACACCAGACACTGTAGCTTCAGTCTGGTACCTTTTCATTTCACAGATGGTTTACGGAAGAATTATTTGCTGTAATCGTGTTAGAGATGTTTTCTGAGAGGTTTGTAGTCCTATTTCTGTAATTTGGTGTTCTGTGTATTTTGAGGCTTTCCCCTCAATGATGGCGCCTCAGATTAGTCATGGTGTTGCATAAGTGTCTCACAGAAGAGCCAACTTCCTCTGCTTCCATCTGCAACATGAGCGTGTGTTTTCGAAATGTAAACTGAGATGTCGAGTGACAGGTCTAGCACATCTCTTGGACGCTGTAGGGCATCATACTGTATGGTAGTGCGTTCAATGCTCATCCCTCAACCATAGCTCTGTTTCAAAACCTAGTGAGCTGCCCACCCAGGCAGTAGTTTTAGGCATCGCTGGCTGTTCCAATTGTAGATAGCAAAACCTTCCGTCTATCCTTCCAATCTCCAAACCGCTTATCATAAGTAGGGTCTCGGGGATGCTGGAGCCTATACCGATTCGGGCAATAGGCAGGGAAACACCCTGGATGGATGGCTGGTCCACACGCACATTCACACCAGCAATTTAGTCTTTTCAATTCACCTATCCTGCAAAGTCTTTTGACTGTGGGAGAAACCAGAGCACCCAGAGAATACCCACACCAACACGGGGAGACCATGCAAACTCCACACAAAAAGGCCTACTGGCTCAACCAAGAGCAGCAAAACTCATATCTGCACTGTTGTGGGTGTTATGGGAGGTCGTTCGGGTGTTGCTAGGTGGTGACTAATTGGTTAAATCTTACAACATTACAAGTATTTTACGGCTTCTCACTATTGAGTCGGAGGCTACCCTATCCCAAACCATACATATCAAACATTTTTGATATTTCCGACTCTTGATTGGGCTGCCTCTGATGGGGGACCCACAATTGACCCCTCACAAAGACCCGCCCCTCCTTCATTACTGTTGCTATGTCTGACAAGCCATGGCACTCTCACGCCACACATCATGTTCTCAAGTAGAGAAAAATACATCGCGGAGCAAAGAGGAAACTGACAACGCACTGACAGACAAGACAGAGCAGATTACTTTAGGTATGAAACAAAGTATCAAATTGTCTTTAAAAAAAAGATTAAAAAATCAAACAATAAATACCTTTTTGTGGCTCTTTAATTTGTGTCGTGACAGATCGCTGTAGCTCAAGCAGCACATGAACCGATCATCACTTCTTTACTAGTTATAGTGTGAAATAAACATGAATGAACATTAGAAGATATCTTTCAAGTTTCAACCGCAGAAAATTGTCAATTCACACCATTTCAAGTCCACCAACGTTAATCTACTCTCCGGTCTGGGCCCGTATTTGTCAAGCCTCTGAGAATTACTCTCAAGAATGCTGCTAAGAATTGACTTAAAGGGATAGTTCACCCAAAAATGAAAATTCTGTCATCATTTACTCACCCTCATGTCGTTCCAAACCTGTATGAGTTGCTTTCTTATGTTGAACATAAAAGAAGATATTTTGAAGATTGCTGGTAATCAATCTAAAAAAATACTATGGAAGTCAATGGCAACCACCAACTGTTTGATTACCAGCAATCTTCAAAATATCTTCTTTTATGTTCAACATAAGAAAGCAACTCATACAGGTTTAACGACATGAGGTTGAGTAAATGATGACAGAATTTTTCATTTTTGGGTGAACTATCCCTTTAAGTGTAAAAAAAATTATTGGCTCAAAGCTGCGCTTAAAAGTTAGTTATCAAGCATCTCATTCGTAATTTAAGCGAAGTGTAGGACTAAATCTTAAGGGTCAGTCTTAGAGATGATTCACGTCACTTTGCTGTACCACAAACGGGATTTTGGATGACAAAATATGCATGGACCAATCACTGAATAGATATCCTTATTTAAGAATATTTGCAGATAAATTCACACTGAATGGTTAAATTCCAAATAGGAGTTTACATTCAACACGCATCTGACAATAAAGAATTTTCAAGAGAATACATTATGATAAGGAAACGAATCGTCATCACAACCTTCAATTTAGGGTAGTATCGTGTATCGACGATAGTCAGAGATATTGCCTGTTGCTGATTTCTTTGACGACAACAAGAAGATTATTATTATTATTATCCATCAAAAATATAGGCGCCTATCTTTAGTGATGCAGCACGGAGAGCCGCTTCAGCAACTTGTTGCGGCGCGGGTGGTGAGTAGCCATGATCAGACCTGGTGGCCGTGTTGGAGCCGTAACGCGCTGCAGACGTGTGCAGTGTAAATAAGGGGTGAGATTTATTCATGATACAGTGTAGATAGCTTCACTGATTATAACGGGAGTGTTTTTAAAGAGCATATAATACTCGCGCTAGACTGAAGTCAGTTATGATGTTCTTTGGTAATGTAAATATTCTTTGCTCGTTTTCTGTTTGAATAACTGAGGAAATGTAACTGTTTGATTAACTGCTCGTCGTCAAACATTTCAAGAACATTCTTCCTCTCCTGAAAGATGCGCGCACCTCTGTCTCCTCAGCGCCATCACAAACCCCTACTGGTAACTCCTAACCACTTGAGAGACCTCTCGAGCGGTCTTAAATAACTGGGAGAGTAAGAGTGATTCTTAGCTTTAAGAAATGTGATAACTTGCAAACTTAAGTTTGAAAGTAGGAGAAAATTTAATGAATTCTCAGCACTTAAGACTAAAATGGCACTTTGAGAAGCTTGATAAATACGGCCCCTGGTTTGTTTGTTGGACAAAAATGGCAGATTCGGCGTTATGATTGGTCAGATCGCCTGTCAATCAAACTCCCTGCGAAGGGTCATTTACCAATGAGATCGTGCAAGCTTCATCACCGGATATTGCGAAACCTGGCAGCTGAAACTTCACGAAAGTATTTGCAAAACAGTACAAACACCAGGAGAGCCAGCTGATGACGTCGATCATCCTCCATATTTGTGTTTCTTCTGAAGTCACATTTGATCATGCAAGTTTCTGTGAGATCTCGTGTCTGTGGAATTACCACTGCGAATTCATTACTACAGTCAGCAGGTGTATGGCCTCATGGCCTGGCGAATCATCTAGCAAAAAAAAACTGTCACAGTTTTAAAATCAGTTAAGATTTGAAAATTGTCTAAGTAGAAGCAATGTTAATAGCGATGCTAGTCTTAGTAGTGAGCTCAGTAGGAAAAAAAAAACAATAAAATTGCGAAGTCAAAATAGTATATGCAGAAAATAGTTTAACTTAATTGCGAATAAATTACTTTAACCACTGTTTTTGTGCATATTAGAGTATCAAGTCATTAGCTTAGCAAACATCAGACTCCTTGTTAACATCAAACTCCTCAAACAAGATAATTTCAGCCCATAAAATTTTTTTTTTTTTTTAAAGAGGCAGTTATGATACTTTACATTTGATCATGCAAGTTTCTGTGAGATCTCGTGTCTGTGGAATTACCACTGCGAATTCATTACTACAGTCAGCAGGTGTATGGCCTCATGGCCTGGCGAATCATCTAGCAAAAAAAAACTGTCACAGTTTTAAAATCAGTTAAGATTTGAAAATTGTCTAAGTAGAAGCAATGTTAATAGCGATGCTAGTCTTAGTAGTGAGCTCAGTAGGAAAAAAAAAACAATAAAATTGCGAAGTCAAAATAGTATATGCAGAAAATAGTTTAACTTAATTGCGAATAAATTACTTTAACCACTGTTTTTGTGCATATTAGAGTATCAAGTCATTAGCTTAGCAAACATCAGACTCCTTGTTAACATCAAACTCCTCAAACAAGATAATTTCAGCCCATAAAATTTTTTTTTTTTTTTAAAGAGGCAGTTATGATACTTTCAGTATAAGATACCGTCTTAGAACGTTGATGCCTATACACAGAGATGACTCACGAAAGCCTAGAATTAAATAATCACTTTCTTTTCTCATCCTCCTCCTCTCAGCATGGATCTAGGCCATGAGCAGTATGAAATGAGTAATACGAGGAGAAGACCTTGGATGGAAGCTGATAAAAAGGTCTTTGGAAAAGTTTTTGTGGGAAATAGACTAAACACAATTTCAGAAGACTTGCACTGTATAATAAATTTTTTTTTTTTTTTTTAATTTATAGACATCACCTGTAACACATTAAATTAGTGAAAACATCTTGATTTTTTCAAGTCTTTATTATTTTACTATTGTTAACAATGTTATGTATTGATGTACCTAGTGAAAAAACAGCATCAGGCCACTAGACACAAAAATTTGCTGGTTAAAACAACAGTATAGTGTATTAGCTTTACATTTACTATTGTCACTGGAAAAACTGTGTGGACATCAGACGTAAGCAGCCATGAACGTTATGAGGCAAGAGTCACGTCTTCTTATCCTCTCAAGCTGAAATCCTATGAAACCAGCACATACGGTCACGAGTTTAAATCCCAGAATTCCCAAGCGCACTCACTGATTTAAGGTCTGGGTTAAGGGAGTGGCATGGAATTGTGGGAGTCACCCAGTCACTCCCTGTGAACTGTAAATTGACATGAAGTTCAAAATTATATGGGGGCGTTTTCATTTTAAAGTGAAAGTGAAGTGACGTGACATGTGGCCAAGTATGGTGACCCATACTCGGAATTAGTGCTCTGCATTTATCCCATCCAAAGTGCACACACACAGCAGTGAACACACACCCAGAGCAGTGGGCAGCCATTTTTTGCTGCAGTGCCCGGGGAGCAGTTGGGGGTTCGGTGCCTTGCTCAAGGGCACCTCAGTCGTGGTATTGAAGGTGGAGAGAGCGCTGTACATTCACTGTACTTTTGATCGCTGTACATTCACCTATAATCCCTGCCAGTACGAGACTCGAACCCACAACCTTTGGGTTACGAGTCCGACTCTCTAACCATTAGGCCACAACTTCCCTGCTATTGAAGTCGTGTTTTTTTTTTTTTGCTTGTTTTGCTTCCTTACTAAATTCTGTTCCTAATCCGTTAGTTTAAAAACTACTTCTAAATAGCTATGCTTCCATCCAAATATTCAAATGTAATTTTTGCGCAAAACTGGAATATTGCATAAAACATTTGCGAATAAAGCACCGTTTCCATCCAACGAGTCAAAGAAAACTAGAAAGAAAGAAAGTAAAGTAAGAAAAAAAGAAAGTAAGAAAGAAAATTAGGAGAAGCCACTTAATATAATAATTTTCACAACGAAAACAACATTTCAGATGCTATGCAATGAGATCGGTCCACTGGTTAGTCAAGTTATCCCGTCCCATCGTGCAAAGACACATGTCTTTTTTTGATGCGCATGGTGGAATTTATTCGGTAAATGTGTTTCTATCGTAGTTAATGCACATTTTTTCGTTGAGGATAAAAAGTTGATCCTACTCAATTGTGTCATTTATAGAATTTATGCATATCTTGGTGTTTCCATCCAGCTGTTTTTTTATGCGATATTCCAAAATGCTCATAAAAATAGGTGGTGTAACAAACAGTCCACTGAAAGAGAGTTGTGATAAACCCAAGTGCCACTTTTATTTAAACAAGGTGAAATCCAAAATCCAAACAAACGAAGAAAGACTTGACTTGGCATGAACAGAAACACAAACTCACCAACAGTCGGTTACACAGCAGGGCCGGACTGGGACGCAATTTCAGGCCGTGAAATCTCACACTCATCCAGGCCACACAGAAATCTGAAACCAGACAACCCTATTATTTGTATGGCCATCACATAAAAAGTTCTAAATCCTTGGTCTGGGGCCGTGGAAAATAATAAAAGGTTCTCTCTTGCACTGCACCTTCAGTTCCCTTTCCCTTTTCGTCATTTTCCCCAATATCTCTGTCTCTCCCCCCCACCAATCCTGCATTTATTTGATCCAAAGAGCAATAATATTATGAAATATTTTTACTATTTAATATAAGTGCTTTCGATTTGAATATATTTTAAAATATAATTTATTTCTGTGATCAAAATGCTGAATTTTCAGCATCATTACTGTAGACTTCAGTGTCACATTATCCTTCAGAAATCATTCTAATATGCTAATTTGCTGTTCAAGAAACATATTTGTTGTTGTTGTTGTTATTATTATTAATATTTAAAACAGTTGAGTACATCATCATTTTTGATGAATAGAAACATCAAAAGATCAGCATTTATCTGAAATAAAAAGCTTTTGTAAATTTTTATTCATTTTAAATTTAATTAAAAGTGATGATAAATACATTTATAATGTTACAAAAGATTTATATTTCAGATAAATGCTGTTCTTCTGAACTTTCTTTTCAACAAAGAAACCTGAAAAAAATATAATCTGTTTTCAAAGTAATAATAATAATAATAAATGTTTTTTGAGCAGCAAATGAGCATAATAGAATGATTTCTGAAGGATCATGTGACACTGAAGACTGCGGTAATGATGCTGAAAATTCAGCTTTTTG